>NC_057810.1:723385412-723426617 GCF_018294505.1 Triticum aestivum
GCCCCCTTGGGAGATTGGATCTCCCAGGGCCGGCGCCCCCCCTGGGGGCCTATATAAAGGAGGGCAAGGGGGAGGGCAGCCGCACCCTTGTGTCTTGGCACCTCCCTCCCCTGCTACACCTCATCCTCCTCCCGCAGCAGCTTGGCGAAGACCTGCCGGAGTTCTGCTGCATCCACCACCACGCCGTTGTGCTGCTGGATCATCATCAACCTCTCATTCCCCCTTGCTGGATCAAGAAGGAGGAGACGTCATCCGCTCCGTACGTGTGTTGAACGCGGAGGTGTTGTCCGTTCGGCACTTGGTCGTCGGTGATTTGAATCACGGTGAGTACGACTCCATCATCACCGTTCTCTTGAACGCTTCCGTACGCGATCTACAAAGTGGTCTCTCCCATGACTCGTTGCTTAGATGAACTCATAGATGGATCTTGGTGAAACCGTAGGAAAAATTTTAATTTTCTGCAACGTTCCCCAACAGATAGATGCTTGCTTATGTGTATGGATATCAAGTGAAAGCTTTGTTTTAAATCATCTAAATTTTTTATTTCTCTTGGTAGCAGCATTTGCCATGAGTGATACATTTTCATGATAGCTAATGTATATTATTCTATGGCTAAGGTGTTGCTTGGAGGTTTATTCTATACTCTACCCCATGTGTCGTACCTTTCATGGGCCGTTGGGCCTCTGCCACGTTTGTTCGTCCATCAATTAAAAACTCTCATAGTGAGGAGTAACTTAGACTAGTGTCATGCATACGACACTAGCATATGTTACATACAATCTACTCAATTTGTATAAACCTTTAAGTTTCCTCGGTGTGAGGAAGCCATCTGAGGGATGATGATAAAGAAATATGAAAGGGAAGAAAGATTGATGATCCACAAGTATAGGGAATCAATTGTAGTCTTTTTGATAAGTAAGAGTGTCGAACCCAACGAGGAGCATAAGGAAATGACAAGCGGTTTTCAGTAAGGTATTCTCTGCAAGTACTAAAAGTAGTGGTAACAGATAGTTTTGTAGTAAGATAATTTGTAACAAGTAGCAATAGTTGTTGGGAAATATAATAGAAAACAAAATAAAATCTCCCTACGATCACTCAGGAACAATATGAAGATGCATAACGGGTTGTGGTTAACGATCGCTACCGACTCTGGGAGTGCAGCGGAAGTAGACGAGTCGGTGTAGATGTAGTTGGAGTCCCTCGAACGTTGATCACGATTCCGTGAACCGCTCACGAACGATCCCTCAAACGGATTGATTTTTTATTTATCCTTTCTTTTCTTAACTCGTGCGACAAATTGATTTTTTTTCTTATGCTATATCTTTATTTTTCTTTTTATCTTTTCTCGTTTCTTTTTTCTAATTCCTTTTCGTTAAAATTTTCCCTTTTCAAATTCAATGATCTTTTTTTCAAATCTGATGATATTTTATTTCAAATTCATGAACTTTTTAAACTATTTGGTGAACTTCTTTTTGTAAAATGATGAACCTTTTCAAAACTTGGTGAAATATTTTCAAAATCAATGAACTTTTCCAAATTTAACGAATCTTTTATCAAAATTGATGAACAATTTTTCAGTTTGTGAACTTTTTTTCGCACTCGATGAACTTTCATTTCAAAACTGGTGAACTTTTTTTTCAAAATCGATGATAATTTTTTCAGTTTGTGAATTATTTTTAATTTGATGAACTTTTTTCAAATTTGCTGAACTTTTTTTCAAGTTCAATGAACTTTTTCCAAAACCGGTGAACTTTTTTTTCAAAATCGGTGAATGTTTTTCAATTTGTGAACTTTTTTCGAATTTGATGAACTTTTTTCAAATTTGATGAACTTTTTTCAAAATTGGTGAACTTTTTTTTTCAAAATCAATGAAGGCCTTTCAATTTTCTGAACTATTTTTGAATTTACTGAACGTTTTTCAAATTTGATGAATTTTTTTTAAATTGGTGATCCTTTTTTTAATGTTTTAAAAAATCGATGAACCTTTTTTTCAAAGTCAATGAATATATTGTTTTCACATTTTTGAAATTTTCCAAAATTTGGATGAACTTTTTATAATCTATGTTTTTGTTATTTTGAATTGTTGTTTTTATGAATTATTTTCTTAAAAATTCAGTGCTCAATGGTTGACTTTGTCTAGGGGTGACCGGTCAACCATAAACTGATCGATCTAGGAAGCCGGACGAAGCGCGCATCCTGAGCGATCCTGTTCGGCTTGTTATTGGGCCGGCCCATGTACCCAGCCGCGTGGGCGCTGGTTCAGCCTACTGGCGCATAAGGCGCCAGTGAGGAGGTCTCCGGCCAGACGGCGGCCAGTCTGGGACGTAGGGCCAGCTCTTTTGCTAGCTTTTTGGGCTTCTCATTCATCTTGCTAAAGACCAGGGTAACAATAATACTAAGACACTGCTGTAGACAGAAAAAAATGGTGCAAGAGACTGCCTTCCTACTACAAAATAAAATGATTGCGGAAGCATTCTATGCATTCTACAAAATACATATTAAGATTTCAGAAAATTTTGTTCGCACTCGAGGATAAGTCTAAATAAATATCACTATCCATACTAAGATTTTATACTGCTTTGGACATCATTTTTTAACCATTCTCATAAATCCAATATGCTTCAGAAAGTTTGATTCATTTTTCATTTAAATGTATTTAACCAAATGCTTTTAAATACTATTAATATAAGAACTACAAATGACATGTCTTCTCGGATTAATTCGTAACACTAACATGAATATATGTGTGTATTTTCTTAAATATCTTGATAGAGATAAGTATATGCCATAGTAAATATCTCAATATTTTTTTTCTAGTTTATGACTAGATATATGCCACCCGCTTGGAGTTGGCGGGTGGCTGCTTATACGTGACGTTTCGTGGGATTCGTGGCGTTTGGTAACTCGTAAGGACAGCCGGAAGGCGGCAGGACTTTTCGACGGGATGGAGTTGCCTTGTTGACTTTGAAATCAGCCATCGGCTCCTCCTCCGTGAACGCTCAAGTGTATATCCCAAATACTATATATCCCAAATCAGCCACGCGCGAACCAAAACATGCGGAAGGAACAGAGATAAAGTAAGGCAATTCCAATCTTACCAGGGTATGAGACGGGTAAAGTAATACTATATCCCAAAATCTTCCAAGTGCAAGCGCACGTTTTTAAGAAAACGAGCGGCCGGCCTTCACAGTTATGCATGTGTTGTTTTTTCGTCTGCTAAAGCATGTTGGTAGTATTATTAAATGTGTTCACACTGATTAGTTCGGTTTGGAAGAAACAACTTCATGTGCAATTATTTCGGTTTTTCGAATTTTAAAAAAGTCATATCTTTCAAATCGCGCGTTGAATTTAGATCTCGCATGGGTATGTTTCGATGAAATTTTTTTGATGTCAACTTTGTTGCTATATTGTGCAACTTCAGTGCTGCATTGTACAACTTTAGTACTACATGGTGTAATATTTTCAAAACCCGTTTTTGAAGCTGCATGATCTAACTTCACATGAGGTTGCAACCTAGCAACCATGAAAACTTGATGTGCAACTCGTCTACTGTCCCAACCAACTATGTAGTAGTCGATGGGCAACCCTTTGTCCCTACTTGTGGATGTGTAGTCTTTTTTATAGTGGACACACCCTTCCCCACCTGTGCAACATAGTCTGTTGTTCGAGCCAACATCCTATTACTCAATGTGCAACTCCTTCCCCTCCCTACTTGTGGATATTTAGTTTCAGTTGGCGGGGGCAACAAACGGAGCTACACAAAGTCAACTAGGCAGTTGGCCGGAGCATCATATAAAGTTGCACATCTCACATGCATAGATAGTTGGATGGCGAAAATTCCATATTCATGAGGGTAGTGAAAAGTTACATATTCATGAGGGCAGTAAAAGTTCCATATAAACGGGGAGTTAAAGTTGTACATCCCACTAGAGGGGTGGTTCCGAGTCTAGTAGGGAAAATACACATCTCACTAGAGGGGTGATTCCGAATCTAGTAGAGAATTTTTTTTATCTCAACTTAATAACAGATGAATGAGTATAGACAATTATGTCAATTTAAATTGACAACTGAAAAGAAAACTTTAACATAGGTTCACAAGCTCACGACACACTTCACCAAATAACATCCGACGGATAACATGTCAGTATAAATAGGTAGGGTATGGGTACCTACCTACCCATGACTTATAGGGGATGGGTACTACTATGGGTGTAAAATTGTGCCTATATCCTGCACATAAGGGTACGGTATCCACGGGTATCTGTATCCATGGGTAAAATTGCCATCCTCACTCCATTTCGCCGGAAACGGCAAAAGAAACCTCCACGCGTGCGCTCTCTAAAACGTGATGCGTTCAAATGTGCCGCTGACCTGCCCTCGCACCTAGATCCTCCAAATGAGTCATCATGTACAGCACTGTGACTCACACAACCTGATGATGGGCATCAAACAGGTGGTGTTTGATGATAGGAAACCTGGCAACCAAGGGGAAGAAATGGTGAGATCTTATTATGGATACAAGCAATTCAAACATAACAATCATCAACCCAGCGAAAAATACATAACAACCAACAAGTGGTAAGCAACCTGAATTTATATGACACCAGCTTGTGAGATGTCACCCAGCTTATGTTAGGGAACGCAACAGAAATTCAAAATTTTCTACACATCACCAAGATCAATTTATGGAGATTCTAGCAACAAGAGAGGGAGAGGATGAGCATCTTCATACCCTTGAAGATCGCTAAGCGGAAGCGTTACAAGAACGCGGTTGGTGGAGTCGTACACGCAGCGATTTAGATCGCGGTCGATTCCGATCTAAGCGCCGAACGGACGGCGCCTCCGCGTTCAACACACGTACAACCCGGGGACGTCTCCTCCTTCTTGATCTAGAAAGGGGAGAGGAGAAGTTGAGGGAGAACTCCGACAGCACGACGGCGTGGTGGTGGTGGAGCTCGTGGTTCTCCAGCAGGGCTTCGCCAAGCACTACGGAGGAGGAGGAGGTGTTGGAGGAGGGAGAGGGCTGCGCCAAGGGAAGGGTGCGGCTTCCCTCTCTCTCCCTCACTATATATAGGGGGAGGGGGTGGAGGAGGCGCCCTAGAGTTCCCTAGGGGAGGGGTGGCGGCCACAGGGGAAACCCTAGATGGGTTTGGGTGCCCCCACCCCTAGGAAACTTGTCCCCCAAGCTGGGAGGGGTGGCTGCCCTAGGGGAGGCGCTCCCACCTCTCCACGTTATGTGAGATGGGGTGGAAGGGCCGCACAGCCCCTTAGTGGGCTGATGTGCCCCCTCCCCTTGGCCCATAAGGCCCCCTAACGCTTGCCGGGGCCTCCGAAACACCTTTCGGTCACGTTGGTCGTCACCCGGTACTCCCAGAACAATTCCGGACTTCAATACCCTTCGTCCAATATATCGATCTTCACCTCCAGACCATTCCGGAGTTCCTCGTCACGTCCGGGATCTCATCCGGGACTCCGAACAACCTTCGGTAACCACATACTATTTCCCATAACAACTCTAGCATCACCGAACCTTAAGTGTGTAGACCCTACGGGTTCGGGAACCATGCAGACATGACCGAGACACCTCTCCGGCCAATAACCAACGGCGGGATCTGGATACCCATGTTGGCTCCCACATGTTCCACGATGATCTCATCGGATGAACCACGATGTCGGGGATTCAATCAATCCCGTATACAATTCCCTTTGTCAATCGGTATGTTACTTGCCCGAGATTCGATCGTCGATATCCCAATACCTCGTTCAATCTCGTTACCGGCAAGTTACTTTACTCGTTCCATAATGCATGATCCCGTGACTAACTACTTAGTCACATTGAGCTCATTATAATGATGCATTACCGAGTGGGCCCAGAGATACCTCTCCGTCATACGGAGTGAGAAATCCCAGTCTCGATCCGTGCCAACCCAACAGACACTTTCGGAGATACCTGTAGTGCACCTTTATAGCCACCCAGTTATGTTGTGACGTTTGGTACACCCAAAGCAGTCCTATGGTATCCGGGAGCTGCACAATCTTATGGTCTAAGGAAATGATACTTGACATTAGAAAAGCTCTTAGCAAACGAACTATACGATCTTGTGCTATGCTTAGGATTGGGTCTTGTCCATCACATCATTCTCCTAATGATGTGATCCCGTTATCAATGACATCCTATGTCCATGATCAGGAAACCATAACTATCTATTGATCAACGAGCTAGTCAACTCGAGGCTCACTAGGGACATGTTGTGGTCTATGTATTCACACATGTATTACGGTTTCCAGTTAATATAATTATAGCATGAACAATAGACAATTATCATGAACAAGGAAATACAATAATAACCATTTTATTATTGACTCTAGGGCATATTTCCAACAGTCTCCCACTTGCACTAGAGTCAATAATCTAGTTCACATCACTATGTGATTGTAATGAATCCAACACCCATGGGGTTTGATCATATCTCACTTGTGAGAGAGGTTATTAGTCAACGGGTCTGAACCTTTCAGATCCGTGTGTGCTTTACAAATCTCTATGTCATCTTGTAGATGCAGCTACCACGCGCTACTTGGAGCTATTCCAAATAACTGCTCTACTATACGATCCAGTTTACTACTCAGAGTCATCCGGATTAGTGTCAAAATTTGCATCGACGTAACCCTTTACGACGAACTCTTTTATCACCTCCATAATCGAGAAAATTCCTTAGTCCACTAGTTACTAAGGATAAGTTTGACCGCTGTCATGTGATCCATTCCTGGATCACTCTTGTACCCCTTGATTGACTTCATGGCAAGGCACACTTCAGGTGCGGTACACAGCTTAGCATACTGTAGAGCCTAGGTCTAAAGCATAGGGGACGACCTTCGTGCTTTCTCTCTCTTCTGCCGTGGTCAGGTCTTGAGTCTTACTCAATACTCACACCTTATAACACAGCCAAGAACTCCTTCTTTGCCGATCTATTTTGAACTCCTTCAAAATCTTGTCATGGTATGTGTTCGTTTGAAAGTACTATCAAGCGATCTTGATCTATCCTTATAGATCTTGATGCTCAATGTTCAAGCAGTTTAATTTAGGTTTTTCATTGAAAAACACTTTTCAAATAACCCTATATGCTTTCCAAAAACTCTACATCATTTCTGATCAACAATATGTCAACAACATATACTCATCAGAAATTCTATAGTGCTCCCACTCACTTCTTTGGAAATACAACTTTCTCATAAACTTTATATAAAGCCAAAATCTTTGATCATCTCATCAAAGCGTATATTCCAACTCCGAGATGCTTACTCCAGTCCTTAGAAGGATTGCTGGAGCTTTGCATACTTGTTAGCATCTTTCAGGATTGTCAAAACCTTCTGGTTGTATCACATACAATCTTTCCTCAAGAAAATCGTCGAGGAAACAATGTTTTGACATCCTATCTGCAAGATTTCATAAATAATGCAGTAACTGCTAATATAATTCCAACAGACTAATAGCATCGCTATGAATGAGAAAGTCTCATCGCAGTCAACTCCTTGAACTTGTCGGAAAACATCTTAACAACGAGTCGAGCTTTTTTAATGGTGATACTTACCATCATTGTCTGTCTTCCTTTTAAAATTCATCTGTAATCAACAGCCTCACGACCATCGAGTAGTTCTTCCAAAGTCTATAGTTTGTCTTCATACATGGATCCTCTCTCGGATTTTATGGCCTCGAGCCATTCGTCGGAATCCGGGCCCACCATCGCTTCTCCATAGCTCGTAGGTTCATTGTTATCTAGCAACATGACCTCTAAGACAGGATTACGTACCACTCTAAAGTAGTACGCATCCTTGTCGACCTACGAGGTTTGGTAGTGACTTGATCTGAAGTTTCATGATCACTATCATTAGCTTCCACTTCAATTGGTGTAGGCGCCGTAGGAACAACTTGTGCCCTGCTACACACTAGTTGAAGTGATGGTTCAATAACCTTATCAAGTCTCCACCATCCTCCCACTCAATTCTTTCAAGAGAAACTTTTCCTCAAGAAAGGACCCATTTCTGGAAGCAATTAATTTTGCTTCCGGATCTGAATTAGGAGGTATACCTAACTATTTTTGGGTGTCCTATGAAGATGCATTTTATCCGCTTTGGGTTTGAGCTTATCAGGCAAAACTTTTTACTTAAGCGTCACAGCCCCAAACTTTTAAGAAATGACAGCTTAGGTTTCTCTAAATCATAGTTCATACGGTGTCATCTCAACGGAATTACGTGGTGCCCTATTTAAAGTGAATGCGGTTGTCTTTAATGCCTAACCCATAAATGATAGTGGTAATTCGATAAGAGACATCATGGTATGCACCATATCCAATAGGGAGCATTTATGATGTTCGGACACACCATCACACTATGGTGTTCCAGGCGGTATTAGTTATGAAACAATTTCCACAAGGTCTTAATTGTGTACCAAACTCGTAACTCAGATATTCATCTCTATGATCATATCATAGACATTTGATCCTCTTGCCACGATGATCTTCAACTTCACTCTGAAATTGCTTGAACCTTTCAATAATTCAGACTCGTGTTTCATCAAGTAAATATACTCAGAATCTACTCAAATCATCTGTGAAGTAAGAGCATAATGATATTCACTGTGTGCCTCAACACTCATTGGATTGCACACATCAAATGTATTACTTCCAACAAGTTGCTCTCTTATTTCATCTCACTGAAAAACGAGGCCTTTCAGTCATCTTGCCCATGTGGTATGATTTGCATGTCTCAAGTGATTCAAAATCAAGTGAGTCCAAACGATCCATCTGTATGGAGTTTCTTCATGCATATATACCAATAGACATGGTTCGCATGTCTCAATCTTTTCAAAAACGAGTGAGTCCAAAGATCCATCAACATGGAGCTTCTTCACGTGTTTTATACCAGTATGACTCAAATGGCAGTGCCACAAGTATGTGGTACTATCATTACTATCTTATATCTTTTAGTATGAACATGTGTATCAGTACGATCGAGATTCAATAAACCATTCATTTTAGGTGCAAGATCGTTGAAGGTATTATTCAAATAAACAGAGTAACCATTATTCTCCCTAAATGAATAACCGTATTGTGATAAACATAATCCAATCATGTCTATGCTCAACGCAAACACCAAATAACAATTATTTAGGTTTAACACCAATCTCGATGGTAGAGGGAGCATGCGATGCTTGATCACATCAACCATGGAAACACTTCCAACACACATCGTCATCTCACCTTTAGCTAGTCTCCGTTTATTCCGTAGCTCTTTTATTTCGAGTTACTAACACTTAGCAACCGAACCGGTATCTAATACCCTGGTGCTACTAGGAGTACTAGTAAAGTACACATTAATATAATGTATATCCAATATACTTCTGTCGACCTTGCCAGCCTTCTAATCTACCAAGTATCTAGGGTAGTTCTGCTTCAGTGACCATTCCCCTCATTACAGAAGCACTTAGTCTCGGGTTTGGGTTCAACCTTGGGTTTCTTCACTAGAGCAGCAACTGATTTGCCATTTCATGAAGTATCCCTTCTTTCGCTTGCCCTTCTTGAAACTAGTGGTTTTACTAACCATCAACAATTGATGCTCCTACTTGATTTCTACTTTCGAGGTGTCAAACATCGCGAATTGCTCAAGGATCATCATGTCCATCCCTGATATTTTATAGTTCATCACGAAGCTCTAGTAGCTTGGTGGCAGTGACTTTGGAGAATCATCACTATCTCATCTGGAAGATAACTCACACTCGATTCAAGCGATTGTAGTACTCAGACAATCTGAGCACATTCTCAACGATTGAGCTTTTCTCTCTTAGTTCGCAGGCTTAAAAACCTTGTCGGAGGTCTCACACCCCTTGACGTGGGCACGAGCCTGAAATCCCAATTTCAGCTCTTGAAACATCTCATATGTTCCGCGGCGTTTCAAAAATGTCTTCGGTGCCTCAATTCTAAACTGTTTAACATTACGCACTGAACTATCACGTAGTCATCAAAATGTGTATGACAGATGTTCGCAACATCCACAAACGACGCTCGAGGTTCAGCACACCGAGTGGTGCATTAAGGACATAAGCCTTCTGTGCAGCAACGAGGACAATCCTTAGTATACGGACCCAGTCCGCATAATTGCTACTGTCAACTTTCAACTAAATTTTCTCTAGGAACATATCTTAAATAGTAGAACTAAAGCGTAAGCTGCGACATAATTTGCAAAGACCTTTCGACTATGTTCATGATAATTAAGTTCATCTGATTATTTAATGAACTCCCACTTAGATAGACATCCCTCTAGTCATCTAAGTGATACATGATCCGAGTCAACTAGGCCGTGTCCGATCATCACGTGAGACAGACTAGTCATCATCGGTGAACATCTTCATATTGATCGCATCTGCTATACGACTCATGTTCGACCTTTCGGTCTCTTGGGTTCCGAGGCCATGTCTGTACATGCTAGGCTCGTCAAGTCAACCTAAGTGTTTTGCATGTGTAAATCTGGCTTACACCCGTTGTATGCGAACGTTAGAATCTATCACACCTGATCATCACGTGGTGCTTTGAAACAACGAACCTTCGTAACGGTGCACAGTTAGAGGGAACACTTTCTTGAAATTTTATGACGGATCATCTTATTTATGCTACCGTCGTTCTAAGCAAATAAGATGTAAACATGACAAACATCACATGCAAATCATAAAGTGACATGATATGGCCAATATCATCTTCCACCTTTGATCTCCATCTTTCACGCGCGGCATGATCACCTTCGTCACCGGCATGACACCATGATCTCCATCATCATGATCTCCATCATCGTGTCTTCATGAAGTTGTCTCGTCAACTATTACTTCTACTACTATGGCTAACGGTTAGAAATAAATTAAAGTAATTACATGGCGTTTTCAATGACACGCATGTCACACAATAAATTAAGACAACTCATATGGCTCCTGCCGGTTGTCATACTCATCGACATGCAAGTCGTGATTCCTATGACAAGAACATCATCAATCTCATACATCACATATATCATTCATCACATTATTTTGGGCCATATCACATCACATAGCATACCCTGCAAAAACAAGTTAGACGTCCTCTAATTGTTGTTGCATGTTTTACGTGGCTGCTACGGGTTTCTAGCAAGAAAGTTTCTTAGCTACGCAAAGCCACAACGGTGATATGCCAATTGCAATTTACCCTTCATAAGGACCCTTTTCGTCGAATCCGATCCGACTAAAGTGGGAGAGACTGGCACCCGCTAGCCACCTTATGCAACAAGTGCATGTCAGTCGGTGGAACCTGTCTCACGTAAGCATACGTGTAAGGTCGGTCCGGGCCGCTTCATCCTACAATGCCGCAGAATCAAGATAGGACTAGTAACGGTAAGCAAATCATACAAACCATCGCCCACAACTACTTGTGTTCTACTCGTGCATAGAATCTACGCAATAGACCTATCTCATGATGCCACTGTTGGGGAACGCAGCAGAAATTCAAAATTTTCTACGCATCACCAAGATCAATCTATGGAGATTCTAGCAACAAGAGAGGGAGAGGATGAGCATCTTCATACCCTTGAAGATCGCTAAGCGGAAGCGTTACAAGAACACGGTTGGTGGAGTCATACACGCAGCGATTCAGATTGCGATCGATTCCGATCTAAGCGCCGAACGGACGGTGCCTCCGCGTTCAACACACATACAGCCCGGGTACGTCTCCTCCTTCTTGATCCAGCAAGAGGAGAGGAGAATTTGAGGGAGAACTCCGACAGCACGACGGCGTGGTGGTGGTGGAGCTCGTGGTTCTCTAGCAGGGCTTCGCCAAGCAGTACGGAGGAGGAGGAGGTGTTGGAAGAGGGAGAGGGCTGCGCCAGGGGAAGGGTGCGACTGCCCTCTCTCTCCCTCACTATATATAGGGGGAAGGTGGGTGGAGGAGGCGCCCTAGGGTTCTCTAGGGGAGGGGTGGCGGCCACAGGGGAAACCCTAGATGGGTTTGGGTGCCCCCACCCCTAGGAACTTGCCCCCCAAGCCGGGAGGGGTGGCTGCCCTAGGGGAGGCGCTCCCACCTCTCCACGTTACGTGAGATGGGGTGGGAGGGGCGCACAACCCCTTAGTGGGCTGATGTGCCCCCTCCCCTTGGCCCATAAGGCCCCCCAACGCTTGCCGGGGCCTCCGAAACACCTTTCGGTCATGCTGGTCGTCACCCGGTACTCCTAGAACAATTCTGGACTCCAATACCCTTCGTCCAATATATCAATCTTCACCTTCGGACCATTTCGGAGTTCCTCGTCACATCCGGGATCTCATCCAGGACTCCGAACAACCTTCGGTAACCACATACTATTTCCCATAACAACTCTAGCGTCACCGAACCTTAAGTGTGTAGACCCTACGGGTTCGGGAACCATGCAGACATGAACGAGACACCTCTCCGACCAATAACCAACAGCGGGATCTGGATATCCATGTTGGCTCCCACATGTTCCATGATGATTTCATCGGATGAACCACGATGTCGGGGATTCAATCAATCCCGTATACAATTCCCTTTGTCAATAGGTATGTTACTTGCCCGAGATTCGATCGTCGGTATCCCAATACCTCGTTCAATCTCGTTACCGACAAGTCACTTTACTCGTTCCATAATGCATGATCCCGTGACTAACTACTTAGTCACATTGAGCTCATTATGATGATGCATTACCGAGTGGGCCCAGAGATACCTCTCCGTCATATGGAGTGACAAATCCCAGTCTCGATTCGTGCCAACCCAACATACACTTTCGGAGATACCTGTAGTGCACCTTTATAGCCACCCAGTTACGTTGTGACGTTTGGTACACCCAAAGCATTCCTACGGTCTCCGGGAGTTGCACAATCTCATGGTCTAAGGAAATGATACTTGACATTAGAAAAGCTCTTAGCAAACGAACTATACGATCTTGTGCTATGCTTAGGATTGGGTCTTGTCCATCACATCATTCTCCTAATGATGTGATCCCGTTATCAATGACATCCTATGTCCATGATCAGGAAACCATAACCATCTATTGATCAATGAGCTAGTCAACTAGAGGCTCACTAGGGACATGTTGTGGTCTATATATTCACACATGTATTACGGTTTCCAGTTAATACAATTATAGCATGAACAATAGACAATTATCATGAACAAGGAAATACAATAATAACCATTTTATTATTGACTCTAGGGCATATTTCCAACAGCTTATAATTTAGCTGTTTCTATTTTTTGAGGGAAATGCAATCATGGTGGTTTATATTTCATATGAAGATAGTGATACATCATTTGTTAAATACATTCACTAAGAAACTAGGAGCTTCGATTTCCGAACAATGGTTCGAGACACTTCCAAGTTCTTAGCCAATAGACCCGCCATCATATTGGTTCCCGGAGGACAATGACTAAGAACTATAGAAATAAAATTACTAGCTAAGAAAGAACATTCTTCATAAATTGTCGCTCCCGGTCCAAGTGAATTCCCGTCACTCAGCATGATCAATTACCTCTAGACTGTCCGCCTCATAATATATTTTGTTGCAACCAACTTCATTCGCTAGTAGGAGAGCTCAACAATATATAATTCAGTTGTTTCTATATGGTTCAAATAAATCTTGAATCTAATATTTAAAAACAACAACATTTTAAATAACAAAATGCCATATTGTACATAGTTTTTGTTTGAACAAATTTTTGTGTGCTATCCATGGTCTTCAAAAATCTTTTTATTCTAGTCGTTCCTATTTTCATGGGTACCCTAGTTTCATCCTGACACAATTGTACATGACGTCTTGACCTGCCTCCATTGTGCCGGCAGCATCCCCTTGGAGATCTCTAATAAAACTTTAGCCATGTGTTGCCAATCTTGACTTCGGCGCTTGATCTCTATCGTTCTTAACTTCTTGCCCCAACAACCAACAGGTGCAACTGGAGTTGCGCTATGGCTTTCGGAAGATGTCGTCTCCTTCCACCTTTTCACGATCGGGGGAGCTGCAAACTGTGGTTGTACATGTGATGAGACTATGTGATTAGCTAGAGTCTCAACGAACCCAAAACGTACTAGCTGAAGGAAGCAGGCAATAAACTGTCATGTTTGATTGTACGTTAATTACTACAGCTAGCGTACCATGCATAGGTGCAATGCAAGCTTCTCCAAGTTGGGTGTATTCCTCAGGATGCTTGCCAACGCGTGGAAACTCATTCCAACATCACATTTTTCTAGGAGCAAGCTTCTCAAGTTATATAGCATCGGGAATTCCTGGGATTCCTTCTCAAGCAATGCCTGAATTGAAACACACGTAGTATATCAAGATGAACAAATGCATACATATAATCATGATATTTGCATCATTTTTTAGCTAATTAAAGAACATGTTTCTAAAGTTTTAAACTAGTGTCTTTCTAATAATTACATTTCTAAATGTGGTTTTGTTTTGGTAATCATCATGATGATGACGAGATGTTAGCTAGGAAGGATCCGAGAGAATATATCCATCCTCGATCGGGTGCGGGTCCTTACTTACCATTGTGGTGAACCCCTGGAGATGTAGGTTGACGACGTTAGGCAAAAGGGCTAGGAAGCCGGCCATTGACTTGAAGAACTTGAGCTTGCGTTGCTCCCGCCCTTGTTGGTTCGGCCGGTGCTCGTCCACCTCTTTGAGCCAAACCGACGCCTCGGTGAGCACCGTTAACCGTTCTGGCGTGGCCGCTCCAGCCATGGCGACATTACCGTGCACCTCGTCATCGTACACGATCTCGAGGCAGAGGGAGGCGAGACAGGGAGCCACCAGCCGGGGAGCGACGGTGGTGCAGCAGTGGTGGCGCCTGTCGACGACGGTGAGGCGCCTGAGGGTGGGTGAGGCGAGGACGTCCATGGGCATGAAGCACCTCTCGGCGTGGATCTCGTGGATGGCCGGATAGTGCCGGCCGAGGTCCTCCACGAAGCCAGCCATGATGTTGACCCCGACGAGCCGCAACGTTGTGAGGCGGCATGTGAAACCAGCAATAAGTATACAACCAACGATACTTAACAGGCCCTCCAACTTTTGCTTGATAAGGGAGGTGTATCATTAGATACTCCATTGAATCAAAGAACCCCGGGGGTAAAATTTTCTCCAATTTACAAATTAGGACAGGAATATTTTCCTCCAATTTTTCCATTTGGTTAGGATCTATTTCTTTTGCACAAAGAAGTCTAAAGAAATAGCTTAGGTCGTCTAAAGCCTCCCACACATCATTATCCACATATCCCCGCAGTATGACAGGCAACAACCGCTCCATAAAAATATGGTAGTCATGACTTTTGATCCCATATATCTCAAGTTGCTCCAACTTAACACCTCGCTTCATGTTGGCCACATATCCATCTGGAAATTTGAGCCAAAGAAACCACAACAGGACCTTCCTTATCTGGTTTCTTGTCAAGCAAAATGGTGCTCTAGGTTTTTCCCATTTATCATTAGGCTTTTCTTGAAGGTTGAAATCAGGTCTACTACACAATACAGCTTGGTCAAGGCGGGCTTTGGCATTGTCTTTTGTTTTGCCAGGAATGTCAAGGATAGTATTGAATATTGCTTCAACAACATTTTTTTCAGTGTGCATGACATCTATATTATGAGGAAATAAAAGCTTTGGGAAGTATGGCAACTCCCAGTACTTAGGAATGCATGTCCAATTGTGTGTTGCTCCATAACCCTCAAAATTGTTGTCCTTAACTTCATTCATGTAAGCAAAAACTTCATTCCCTGTTAACCAGCGTCGAGCAGTATCCTTCACTATCGTATCTGTTAAAAAGGATTGACTTTGTGTCCTAAATATACGGTTGGCCGGAAGAAATCTACTGTGACTATCAAACCAACTCCACTTGTGCCCATTATCTAGCCAAATTGTTTGTGTATCAGCCCTACACTCGTAACAAGCCAACCCCCCATGGGTATACCATCCAGCAACCATTCCAAATGCAGGACGGTCATGGACAATTGTATGCAAGGTTACCCTCATATTGAAATTTTGCTTAAGGAAACTATCATAAGTTGGTACCCCCTGCCATGCCTCCTTTAGCTCGTCATATAAAGGCTCCATGTACACATTGAAGTTCTTGCCGGGACCCTTTGGTCCAGGGATCACCATGCTAAGAAAAATATTTTGGGTTCTCAAGCAAAGAGCAGGTGGCAGATTCAAAGGAGCAAGAAAGATGGGCCAACAGGAGTATTGTGTTAACCTACAATTAAAAGGGTTGAAGCCATCAGAAAACAAGACAAGCTTGACATTGCGTGGATCACTTGCAAAACCATCCTCGTTGAAAGATTTCCATGCTTCACTATCACGTGGGTGCACCATCATTGCTGGATTTTCCCGGATGCCTTCCATGTGCCATCTCATGTGCTTAGCAAATTCAGGCTCCGTGAACATCCTTTGCAATCCTGGTAGAAAAGGGAGGTATCATAGAACCTTCAGTGGGATGGGTTTACGCTTCTTATTTGGGCAGTCATTGTTAACCACCTTATACCTTGGTTCACCATAGAAATCACACTCCAGTTTGTTCTCTCTATCTTTATAGTATAGCATGCAATGGTTAACACATGCATCTATTTTCACGAGTGGCGTTTTCAAACCAGCTAAGATAAACTTGCACTCATACAAGCTTGACGGCATTTTGTTGCCTTGTGGAAGTGTATCTTGCCAAAGTTTCAGTAAACTATTTATGCATTCTCCTGATAGATTGTATTGTGAGTTAATGCCCATCAAGCGTGTAACAGTAGCAAAGCGCGAGGTTTGGGTGAACTCATGAAGTGGGTCTCTAACAGCTGACAACATGGCATAAAAAGCTTTGGCATCTGGTGTTGGCTCCTCATCTGAATTATCAACATGCATTGAATCCCCAATGTCACACAACATGTGCTCTAAGCAACCAGTATTGACAGACTCCACTCTATCTACATGAACATGACGCCCCCCATGTGTAGTCCATCTAAAGTAACCCGACATGAACCCCCAATGACAAAGATGAGAGGTCATCAATTGTTTTGTTCTTCTATTACCATTGCAACATTTTGAACAAGGACAGGAAACTCCAAACTTCGCACTCTGGATACCCTCGAAAACATGGTTCACAAAATCATTTTTATTACGTATCCACTCATCAGAATGCCTTCCATTATCCTTCCACCCACTATACATCCAACTACGTTGATCATTCAAAGACATGGTTTGATTTTCTACTTAAGTCTGGAATAAAAATGAAATGCTACGAGTATTAGTCACATCCCAACAGACAGTGAATGCATCATACACACTCAAACAGAAAATCACTCATCACCCAACAAAAAATAATTCTACCTCCACACATAATACAAGTGAACAACACATTAATCAACATTTGTTTCGTGCAAAGAATATATCAAAATACCTACTTGATTTTAGCTTTATCAATCCATTTCCTCTCCGTTGCTTCGACACGAAGAACATGGGAATTTTCTTCAACCGGTCAGCGCCCAACACTTGTCTGTTCTAAAAATATGTACAAAACAATTAACGATGTTGGATTGCTTCAGTTACAACTGTCATTCTTATGCATAAGGTTACATCTATCATTCCTATGCATAACTATTGCAAACTTGAGAGCACAGTGACCAAGAGCAAGCATAGCTTAGAACCATCATATATTTTAAGGGAAAACACAGTTTACACAAGGCAACTACTATCCTGGATAGACACTGGGTAAATTTTTCATACATAGCCAAATATGCTAGATAGTGCAGAAATTGCCACTTCCCAGGCATGAGCAACATATGCTTAAGATCACAACTCGCTAACTGCGTTAATAAGACTTACTAACATAGAGTGATTTGCTCGAAAATTAGCAGAGAGTGAGGGAGGCACATACTAGAGAGGGAACCTGTTGGAGAGATGCAGGGGTTCAATGGCGGGGAGCGACAGTCAACTAGCAGGCGCGGCAAGGTCACCACGGACGGGGCGGGGCCATTACACAGGCGCGAGTGGCCATGGTCTCCATGGTCGTCACGGTCATGTTTCCACCGGAGTGACAACCATATAGAAAGAGAAGAAGCGGGGATATGGCAGGATGGGCGGCAGAGAGCACATCGGGGTGAGGGACGCGATGGAGAGCACAGCGGGGTGGGAGATCGACGGGGTGGCGGGGACATCGGTGGAGTGGCGGGGAGACATTGGGGCGGGACGGCGGGGCAGGGTGGACGGTAGTGGGAAACGACGGGGAAGGGCAAACGGTTGGGCAAGGCAGACAACGGCAGGGAACGGTGGGGCGGGTCTGGGGGCGTCGTCAGCCTGCCGGCAGCAGAGGGTAACTCGAGAGAAGGAGGTGGTTCGGGAGAGAAAAGTGGGTCTGGGCGCGGCGCAGCGCTCCAGTGGAGAAGAAGGAGACCTGACTCAGTCGGAATTATTTCCTTCTATGCGCCACTCGTCAGTCGTTGTCGATGTGCTCTTTCTCATTAAGCAGTGGGCCCAGCATACACCATAGATGATAAATGGCGCAAACCAGCAAAATATGTGGCGCGCCGTCGGCCGAAAACGCACCAGATTCTATCTACGTGTCCACGGTGGGGCTTCACATGGTGTTATTTTAAAGTTTGTTGCCATTTGCATAGTCTCGGCCCTAGGGAAAGTATATACCAATTTTTTTTGGCTTGAAATCCATCTTTACCTATGGTGTACTATTCATTACTTTTCTTTCCTTTGAGGAGGACAATTAGCTCTAGGTGAAGAACTTGGCCCTAGGTAAAATCGTAGTTTCTAGTAGTGTGCAGAGGCCGGGGGTCCTCCACCTTTTCTAAAAAAAAATCCACTCTACTAGATTGGAGCACAAGTATCAGTGGAGCAAACACATGAGCTTTATGGTTGGTTGGTGTTTTTACTTTGATGGAGTTATTACTAGCAGAGTGCAAATCAAATTACTTTTCTGCAGTTATTCCAATACACCGACATGAGCAGCCTGGTGTACAAATAACGCCGGTTACAAATGAAAATATCAAATTATTTTTTAATGCTTGTTTATAAATTATTTATACTGAACTTTAATACTTGTTTATAAATTATTTATGTTGAATCACAAACATTGCAACGAGTAATTATAATTTTAAAATCTATTTTGAAGTCATATATTGTATTGTATCTTAAAATATAAATCAACCAAATCCAAATGTGAGAAAAAATGACATATGATATGATTCTTCCAATAATTTGTGACACTTGCATGAATATAGGGTATATGTGTTTTGTGTATTCTCTATATATTAGTTGAGATTATAACATTGAAGTGTATAAGAACTATCATGATAAAGATGTTCAATTAGACATAGACTTCTATGCAAATAGAAAAATCTAGAGTATATGGAAGGGCTCTGGAATCTTCTACCCGGGTGTTCAAACGTGCAGCTGACCTGCCCTCGTGCCTAGATCCTCCAAATGAATCATGTACAGCACTGTGACTCACACAACCTCAGGATGGGCATCATACAAGTGGTTTTTGATGATAGGAAACTTGGGCAACCAAGGGGAATAAATGATGAGATCTTAATCATCAGCCCAGCAAAAAATATATAGCAACCAACATGGTAAGCAACCTGAATTTATATGACACCAACTTGTGAGATATCACCCAGCTTATAATTTCATATGAAGATAGTGATACATCATTTGTTAAATACATTCACTAAGAAACTCGGGAGCTCCGATTTCCGAAGAATGGTTCGAGACACTTCCAAGTTCTTAGGCAACAGACCCGCCATCATATTGGCTCCCGGAGACAATGACTAAAAACTGTAGAAATAAAATTATTAGCTAAGAAAGAACATTCTTCATATTGCCGCTGCGGGTCCAAGTGAATTCCCGCCACTCAGCATGATCTCAGTTACCTCTAGACAGTCCACCTCATAATGTATTTTGTTGCAACCAACTTCATTCGCTTGTAGGAGACCACAACATATATATAATTCAGTTGTTTCTATATGGTTCAAATAAATCTTGAATCTAATATTAAAGAACAACAACATTTCAAATAACAAAAATGCCATATTATACATAGTTTTAGTTTGAACAAATTTTTGGTGTGCTATCCACAGTCTTCAAAAATCTTTTTATCCTAGTCGTTCCTATTTTCATGGGTACCCTAGTTTCATCCTGACACAATTGTACATGACGTCTTGACCTGCCTCCATTGTGCCGGCAACATCCCCTTAGAGATCTCTGATAAAACTTTAGCCATGTGTTGCCAATCTTGACTTCGGCGCTTGATCTCTACCGTTCTTAACTTCTTGCCCCAACAACCAACAGGTGCAACTGGAGTTGCGCAATGGCTTTCGGAAGATGCCATCTCCTTCCACCTTTTCACGATCGGGGGAGCTGCAAACTATGGTTGTACATGTGATGAGACTATCTGATTAGCTAGAGTTGCAACGAACCCAAAACATACTAGTTGAAGGAGCCAGACAATAAATTGTCATGTTTGATTATACGTTAATTACTATTGGCGTACCATGCATAGGTCCAATGCAAGCTTCTCCAAGTTGGGTGTGTTCCTCAGGATGCTTGCCAACGCCTGGAAACTCATTCCAACATCACATTTTTCCAGGAGCAAGCTTCTCAAGTTATATAGCATCGGGAATTCTTGGGATTCCTTCTCAAGCAATGCCTGAATTGAAAGACACGTAGTATATCAAGATGAACAAATGCATGTTAGATCCTGTTAACATACATATAATCATGATTTTTGCATCATTTTTAGCTAATTAAAGAACCTAACATGTTTCTAAGTTTTATAAATTAATGTCTTTCTAATAATTAAATTTCAGAATGTGTTTTTGTTTTGGTAATCATCATGAACATGACAAGATGTTAGGTTCCGAGAGAATATATCCATCCTCGATCGGGTGCGGGTCCTTACTTACCATGGTGGTGAACCCCTGGAGATGTAGGTTTACGACGTTAGGCATAAGGGCTATGAAGCCGGCCATTGACTTGAAGAACTTGAGCTTGCGTTGCTCCCGCCCTTGATGGTTCGGCCGGTGCCTGTCCACCTCTTTGAGCCGAACCGACGCCTCGGTGAGCACCGTCAACAGTTTTGGCGTGGCCGCTCCAGCCCTGGCGACGTTACCGTGCACCTCACCATCGTACACGATCTCGAGGCAGAGGGAGGCGAGACAAGGAGCCACCAGCCGGGGAGCGACGGCGGTGCGGCAGTGGTGGCGCCTGTCGACGACCGTGAGGCGCCTGAGGGTGGGTGATGCCAGTACGTCCATGCGCATGTAGCACCTCTCGGCGTGGAGCTCCCGGATGGTCGGACAGTGCCGGCCGAGGTCCTCCACGAAGCCAGTCAGGATGTGGACCCCGACGAGCCGTAGCATTGGAGGCGGCGCGTGAAACCAGCGGCGCATGCCGACTGGGCGTGCGGCGGGTCTTGGCCGCCGTAGGGACCGGGGCACGGGAACGGCAAGTGCGGTCTCCAGGAGACGGCGTGGTCGTGGGTGGCGCAGATGTCGACGGCGGCCGGGAGGTGTCGGAGGCCGCGGCGGATCCATCTGCTGGAGGTGCGGTTGTCGCAGACGCGGCTGGCCAGGTGCAGGCGGAAGACGTCGAGCCGCGCCCCTGGCCGGATCGACGTCAGGAGGCGGTCGCTGAAGTCCTCGAAGCGCTCCCAGTGCCGGCCGTCGCCGCCGTTGGTGAAGTCCCGGTCGTCGATGTCGACGCAGGGCACGTCGCGAAACAGGTGCCTCCACCGCCGGGACAGCACGCTCGTCTGCACCGCCTGCCGGGACCTGAGGTAGGAGAGTATGACGTGCAGGAGGCAGTCGGGCAGGTCGCCCAGCCGGTCGACGCCGCGGCGCTTCCTCCTGGTACTTGTGTCCATGACGAAGATCGGATCGTGGCGTGTAGTCGGTCGGTTTGAGGTCGCATGCCTTTTTATACGTGACGTGATGGAGTTGCCTCGTTGACTTGAATTAGAATAGTTGACGATACCTGCAGATTTCATTTTTATTGGCCGATGCCACAAATCAACCGGCATCTGTCAACCAGGCATGACTAAGCGCAGATTTTAAGCTGCCTCGCTCACCGTTTGATCAACCCGACCACACCGTCTGATCCCTCCTCTCTGCTTCAATCTCACGGCACCCGGAGCCGCCGGCGACCACTGCTGCACCGCATCGGAGCATGGGTAGCCACTAAATCAGTAAGTTTCAGGCGAAAACAAAATTCTCTCTATGTTTTTTTAAGGTAACTAGGTATTCGCCCGTGCGTTGCCACGGGATCCAAATTTCCATGTAACGTGATAAGAGGAGCATCCATGGATAAATCTTGAGGTGAATGAATAAGCAAAGGAGATAATGCTTTGGTTACGAATCATAGAACTTCTGGAAACTTTGACTTGAAGGCGAAAGAACATCAGAGTCAACTATAATTATCTGAATGACATGATGTTTTTCCACGAAATAAGATATCTTTACATTTAAAATTTTACAAGTCCTATCATTCAGCATTAAATGTAAAGAAGAAGTTGGGAGGCAATAATACGAACCATTTACAAAACATGTTTATCTACCCCCTTTTCCATAAACAATCTGTACCCGAAAATTGCATTCCGCGTGTCATTGCAAATGTACAAGAACAGAAATACCTAGGACAGTTTTTTTCCTGAAGTATGACGACAAATAAAGAACATAGAATGGATTGGCTGGTACATATAACATGCTATCACGTTTCAATATTTTATCAATTGAAACCAAATCAATTTTGGACTTGTGAGGAAGCATGAAAAAAAATGCTAAATGTCACAGTCTAGAAATTCAAGTATTTTTTTTTACTGAAGTTGTAAGATATCACAATCTTCAGGATTTGCTTAATTGGGAATATAATTAAAAAAAATCAAAAGATGTGGCAAATCAGAACAGATGAAGTTCAAAAATCACTTCTTTTCATTTGATAAGTTGTGTGTTATCCATATAAATCCTGAAGATTGAAACATCAGGATGATAACTAATAGTACAATACAATGAACCACGGTGTCACATATACGCATACATCATCACGTCCGATCTCAACCTCCTTAATTCCACCTTACCCATTTGAAGCACCAAAGAACAGTTTGGAATTTATATCATCTCAGCTAAGTGCAAACACGCACCTGATGCCAAACAGAAGGCGCAAACAAGCACATGAGGCTTCAGGTGTCATCGGCATGGTTGAAGGCTTGAGGCATCGTCGATGCCTGGATTAAGATAGACTGTGGCTGCCCTACACGCCATGGAACCTGCTTGCTTGGACCTGGGAGCTGAAGACCAAAAGACTGAGACAAAGATAGAAGCTAAGGTCGCGGCATCGCAGATTGGCGGGGAGTTGCGCGACGAGGAGGTGATCCAGTGGGGACGGGCACGGCGGGGAGCCACGGCTGTCCAAATGTATGCCGCGTTCTCAGAATCTCAATCCCTACGCCCCTTAAGTCTTCATTCCCATGCTCCTGGACCAGCCGCGCCGCGTTGTAACGTCGTCGTCGCCGCCGCCGCCGCCGCGCCGTTCCAGGAGAGAGGACCAAGGAGAGAACTGGTGCAGAGGCGAAAATGGTACATCACCTCCGCGCTCGCCGATGCTACCATGACCGCCACTTGATCTCTCGCGCCCCCGCAGAAGACGAGACGAGATGGCGGACGGAATATGGTTTCTTCGGTGTATTCATTGCGCCGATCTGCCCGGTGCTCCTGGAGGTGCTTCACATCATGGCATGGTCTCCAGCTCTCCCATCATCAAAGGAGAAATTACTGGCGTCCAAGGTCGCGGGGTACATGAGAGATTACCATCCATAATTGACGTGAATTGTGATTGATTACCAAAGAAAGAGATTGATTGCCCACACGGAAATTAAGTGCTTTACCAAATATGGATCAGAAGAAAAACTGGTGGAGGGGAGGGGTGAGGGGTAGCGAACGGAGAGGGATGGACGAAGAGTGCGACGACGTAAGATGGGAGACGAAACCTTACGGTTCTTTTAGATAGTAGAGACTAGGAAATTTTATTCAAGGTTCATCACATCCGGAATACAAGCAATATCAGGAAGGATCCCTAGCCACACGTGGCGGCCCACCGGCAGAGACGCAGCTCCTTTTGCAACCGAGTGGGCCTCGAAATTATTCTCTCTACGTTCAAAACAAAAGATAACTGAGAAAAGGTTCATGCTAATGTGTATATCCTGCAGAATAGGCACATACACTGGTGATGCTTGTGTGTTGATATTTGAGACCACTTCTAAACAGTCCGACGCAATCACCAACTCCTGCAAATTCAGATCGCGAGCGAGGGCAAGGGCCTCACTGCACGCGTGCGCCTCCAAACTCGCCGGGTCGATCAAGCCCTCAAAGACAAGTGCTGATGCTCCAAGAAACTTCCCTGACTTGTCTCGATAAATCACAGCCGCCGCTCCCTTCTCGCCTAGGGTGGATAATGCACCATCACAGTTAAACTTCACAGTTTCACCTCGGGCGGCAGCCATGCACGTGCTCTCGGAGCAGCAAGCGCCGGCACCGGTCTTGCCTTTTGGGATTCAACAATATCCAAATCCTCCAAGAAACGCCTGATGAAACTCATGGTTGACAAAGGGCTTTGAAACTCGTTCTCATGGATTGCTTTCCGGCGTGCCCACCATATTGCCCACATTGTCACTAGAACACGAGTTAAATCACGTTGGCTGGTTGATTCGAACAGCCAAAACAACCATAGACGTGCATCAGTGTTCTGGTTTGATATCACATGCTCGAGGAACTCTTCGTCACCCAAAGCCCATACGCATCTGGCCATGCAGCAGCTTAGCAGACAATGACGCCAAGTATCCTCATCTGCTTTGCAAATCGGACATGCTGGTGAATCTGCCATGTTTCTCTCATGTCACACAAGCCCCGTCGGGATCGAGGGATGTGCTAATCTCCATACCAAACCCTGATTTTGGAGGGAACCCGTACTTTCCACAGTTGCGACCAGGAGTTCCTATCAGCTGCTGAAAGTGCTAGTTATTGATTAGGGGTGAATAGGCGATTTTTATCAAAGTCTTCAAAACGTGGAAGTTTCGAAGACAAACAATAGAAATGACCTAATTGATATGCAGCGAAAGATAAACTACAACAAGCAAGCCATAGTTAAGTATGCAATAATGTGAACGTACAAAAACTAATAGCAACTAGGTAGTAAGGATCAGGATGGAAGATAGTATGAAGCCAATCAACGATAGTAGTCAAGCAATGAAGTCAAAACAGATAGAAAAATAAGCAATGACTTCACGAAGACAAACTCAAAGTAAAGGAGGGAAGGGATAGAACCAGTCACTTGTTGAAGACACAGGATTTGTTGGACCAGTTCCAGATGCTGTGGCAACTGTACATCTAGTTAGGGAGGCTGAGATTCAACTCAGAAGACCGCGTCTTCACCTTATTCCCCTTGAGATAAGGACACACAGTCCTCGCCCAATCACTCTGGTAAGTCTTCAAGGTAGACTTTCGAACCTTCACAGACTTCGTTAACCGGCAATCCACAATGACTCTTGGATGCTCAGAACGCGACGCCTGACCGGCTGGAGGATACACAGTCCTCAAGTGTAATAAGTCTTCAAGTCACACAGACATAAAGACTTCAGTGATGCCTAACACTCTTGGGCTCTGGGTGTTTGGGCTTTGTCCTCGCAAGGATTTCTCTCTCAAAGGCTTCGAGGTGGGTTGCTCTCAAAACGACAAAAGCCGTAAACTAACTCTGAGCAGCCACCAATTTATGGTGTAGGGGTGGGCTATTTATAACCACAAGGCAACCCGACCTGATATGTCCGAAATGACCCTGGGTCACTAAGGAACTGACACGTGTTCCAACGGTCAGATTTCAAACACACACGACAACTTTACTTGGACTACAAGCAAAGCTGACTCATCCAGCTCTGGATAAGATTTGCTCTCATTGTCTTCGCTCGAAGACATAGGATTTGGGTTGAGCATCACTTCAGTCACTCCGACATTGTTCACTTGGACCCCACTTAACAGTACGGTGGTTCCTATGACTCAACAAAGAAGAAAAGGAAACAACGAAACAACTCAGTCTTCGCGCTCCATAGTCTTCACTCAATGTCTTCTCATGTCACAGTCTTCAGTGTGAATATCTTCACACACCACCATTGTCTTCAATGTCTTCATACATTTTTAGGGGTCATCTCCGGTAGGTAAACCGAATCAATGAGGGACACTTCCTGTGTTATCCTGCAATTCTCACAAACGCATTAGTCCCCCAACAAACTTTGTCGTCAATACTCCAAAACCAACTAGGGGTGGCACTAGATGCACTTACCATCTCCCCCTTTTTGGTGATTGATGACAAACTGGTTGAAGTTTTCAACGGGAAAGAAGTATGTGAAATTGTAAAGGATAGTGTATTGTCTTCATAAGTGGCAAGGGCTCCCCCTGAAGATGTGCATATAAATAATTTGCTTTTGGAATGCAAATGCACATGGCAGGTTGTACTTGTGGAGATCCTCTTCAACTTATGAAGATAGTTCATCATGCACGAAATGATATAACTAAGAGAATGACATGCATAATGAAAAATGGACGTCTGCAGAATGATCTAAGTGCGGAAGTTATCATCGCACGTGGAAACGCAAATAAGTAGCAGACGACCATCAAGTTTAAGTGTTACAGCTCAAAGAACGAAGTGTATCAAAAGCAAGAGTTGTAAGCACTAGGAAAAAATATAAAGCAACCGCCCTTATGAACCCGCTTGAAGACTATCAACTCATATGCTTCTCCCCCTTTTGTCAGTAATGACCAAAAAGGTTTGAAGACATAGAGCATCTACTCGTCCTCATGAGGAGTAGGTGAAGCAGTAGGGTTGTCGTTGTTGTTTGGCGGTGCAGACGAACTTGGTGCAGTGTTGATGCGTGCAGAAGTAGGGGGCGGTGAAGTTGCATCGTCTTCATCATCGATCACATTGGCATTTACAGTTGCCGCGGAGGAAGAATAGTCAGAGTCTTCAAGAGATGGAGTTCTACGTAGGACAACATTCCGTGGAGGAGTGGAGTCAAACTTGAATCTCTCAGTGAAGCCATCGTCTTGAAGATCTGCTTCAGCACTGAGCAGGGTCAAACTCTTCCATGATCGCCGACAAGTTTCGTGAGTGACAAATGCATTTTTGGTGGCAAGGTTTCGAATGCGATTTACGTCCACCAAGAGGCTTTGCATCTGACGCTTGAGCCAAAAATGATGCTTATCTTGTTTCTGATGCAGGGCCACAAGAAGTTCTCGGTCATTTAGGACCCGAGAGCGCTTCCGAGGCCTTTGAGCAATTATGCTCTCAGTAGCTTTAGTTGGCGCACGATGAGGTAGACGAGTGTTTCCAGCCATTGGATAGACACGAGTTACTGCTTGGACTCCTTCAATAGGCTGAGTGAAGCTTTGGTGTTCAGCATTTTGAAGACTAAGAGGCTTCTTGACAGGTTCAGGGTATATGGCTTCAACTGACATATCAACCACCGGTAGAAAGATCACATGATTGCGAGCAGAGGGTTGATAGTTGACAGCAGAGTGTAGCTTGATGAGGCGCATGACCCATGGAGCATAGAACTTCAGGCCAAACAAGTCAGATCTAGACGCAACCAGTTGCCTGAGGAAGAAATCTTGTGCATTGAAGCTGATGCCATTGAGGATGTAAAAGACCAATGTCTTCATGGCTCCTTCAAGTTTTGCAGCTGATGAATGTCCTTTGATCGGCCATAGAGTCCGCCTGATGATGTGATATATAGTGCGAGGCAGATACTCAAGGTCATCAACAAAGAACTCCTTTGGATATTCAGCATCATGTGGCAAAGGCTTCATCATGCTCAACATCTGGCTCATGTTTGGTTCTGGTTTATGGAAGGTGCTCTCCAGTGCATTGCGGTGGTTTTGACAACCAGGTTCATATAGCTCTCCGGGAGTGGATAGGCCTGTAAGCTCAATGATGTCAAGAGCTTTGGCTTCATGATGAACATTTCCTGTCATCCACTCGAGAACCCATGTATTTGAATCTCTGTTATATCCACGAATGTGGAGGGTAGCATAGAATTGAAGCAAAAGTTCTTCATTCCAATGTTCTTTGTCTGTCACAAAGCTGAGCAGGCCAGCATCATGAAAGCAATCAAGTGCTTCTTCTAAGCATGGTAGTCCAGCAATGGCTTCAGTGTCGAGGCGCATATGAGGGAAAATCCGCCCTTGATCATACAGAACACAGGAGTAATAGCTTCGTTGCTGATGACTCCAGAAACGATCTGATGATATTCTTGGCCTTGTGTAGGGGTTCTTTGAGCTGTCAAAGAATGTGTTGTGGCTTTTGAAGCCATTTGCATTGAAGGACCCGACAGATGTGGCAGTACCTGGAAACCTTGGCAGTCTTGGCTTTGGCTTCTGGACCTGAGGCCTATGCTCAATGTGATAGTCAAACTGAGGACCAGAGACATTAGGCGGAGGGACCAGAACGGGCCATCTTACTGTGATTAGCTCGCCATGGTTGTATGCTTGCTCAATTGTATAGGGCCTTGGTGGCGGAACAGGAGCAGTGGCAGCAACAGTGGCAGCAACAGTGGCTTCGGGCTGCACAACAGAAGCTTCAGGAGCATTTTCAGCATTGACTTCTGGTACGGTGCTTGGGACAGGCTCCACATTAGCTTCAGCCATGACTATGTCATTGGCTTCATTGGTGTTGGTGGTGGCAGCCTCAAGGTTTTCAACCTCCACTTGATGAGCTGGAGGGTCAGGCACAGACACGTTCACTTCATGAACAACTTCTTCAAGAATGGGGGGAGTGGGGACACGTTCTTCTTGAAGTTTGTCATCGGCTCATGCAGCCGGATTTTCTTCAGCAGCTGGGGCTTCAGACATTCACAGTTGGAGTGGCTTCTGAAAACACTTGATGTGCAACAGGTTGATGGTGCACTTCTCCTTCTGGAATGCTCGGAAGAGGGACTTGAGGCCTTGGTCCTTTGCGAAGCCTTTGTAGGACAGGCGACGCCTTGGGAGATGGAGTAGGCATGCCCTCATCCTCTTCAACTTGCACAGATGGTGTGGCTTGTTGTTGTTGGGGAGTACTGGGGGAGTCTTGTTGTTGCGGGCGATCAGCCCATGAAGCATCTTGAGCAATTGGCGTCAGAGGACGACCAATGCTGATGATTTCACTGTTCGTAAGAACAGGCGATGATACCACATTGTATTCAATTTGAGGAAGAACTTCATCATCTTCAACATTGTCATGGTGACCAATGTCTTCAGCAGTGATGGGATCAACTACTGGAATTTCTTCTGCTTTAGGAGCCTCTGTGGAAGCAGGCTCATGAACAATCATTCGTAGTTCTTGGGTTACAGATGCAGGACGAACCACTGAGATGGGTTCAACAACAAGGGGCTCTGTGGGAGCAGCCCGATTTTTCTTGGTCTTGCGCTTCTTCTTGGAGGGAGCAGCATCATAGGCTTCTGAGGTTTTCCGTTTTCTGGCTTCAACCTCTGCAGCCCTCGTTGTCGGTGTCAAAACCGGCGGATCTCGGGTAGGGGGTCCCGAACTGTGCATTTAGGCGGATGGTAACAGGAGACGAGGGGCATGATGTTTTTACCCAGGTTCGGGCCCTCTTGATGGAGGTAAAACCCTACGTCCTGCTTGATTAATATTGATGATGTGGGTTACAAGAGTAGATCTACCACGAGATCAAGGAGGTTAAACCCTAGAAGCTAGCCTATCGTATGATTGTTGTTCGTCCTATGGACTAAAGCCATCCGGTTTATATAGACATCGGAGAGGGCTAGGGTTACACAGAGTCGGTTACAATGGTTGGAGATCTACATATCCGTATCGCCAAGCTTGCCTTCCACGTCAAGGAAAGTCCCATCCGGACACGGGACGAAGTCTTCAATCTTGTATCTTCATAGTCTTGGAGTCCGGCCGATGATGGTAGTTCGGCTATCCGGACACCCCCTAGTCCGGGACTCCCTCAGTAGCCCCTGAACCAGGCTTCAATGACGACGAGTCCGGCACGCATGTTGTCTTCGGCATTGCAAGGTGGGTTCCTCCTCCGAATAATTTATAGAAGATTGTGAACACCAGGATAGTGTCCGGCTCTGCAAAATAAATTCCACATACAACCGTAGAGAGAATAATATTATGCAAGTTCAATCTACTGACGTATTTTGTGGCGTAACGTCACACCACTACCAAGCCTTCAAATTGTTTTTATTGTTCCATCTCAGCGCGTTTAGCGAGGCGGTTTCCTTGGCACGTCTTGTTGAAGCAGAGATCGTGTTCCCCTTATTCCGGGATTCCCATCAATACGGACGTGGGTAACCCAACCGCGCCATTGATTGCGGCGCTTGGGAGATAAGCGAGTTTTATCAGGCCGGTGGGGACGCATGTTTCCGTCCACCCATATAAGGGGATAAAGATCCAATCCTTTTACCTGCGCCTTCTTCCTCCTTGGCTTATCCATCTCCGCGAACTCGAGCTCTAGCGCCCAAGCCCGCACATCTCACCTCAACCTTCTCCAAATATGTCCGGAGCGGGAGGCAAGTGGATGGCCTCCTCCGTCATGGAGGGGCATATCCAGAAGCTGCGCAGCGCCGGATACTTGTCCAGCGACATCGTGCATCAGCTCGCCGACGAGGGAGAGCTCATCCCCACCCCTAGGACCCATGAGAGGGTAGTATTCCTTCCCCATTTCCTACGTGGACTGGGCTTCCCACTTCATCCCTTTGTCCGGGGGCTCATGTTCTACTACGGCCTAGATTTCCATGATCTGGCCCCGAATTTTATTCTCAACATCTCGGCATTTATCGTCGTGTGTGAGGCCTTCCTCTGCATCCAGCCCCACTTCGGCTTGTGGCTCAAGACCTTCAGTGTCAAGCCGAAGGTTGTGAAGGGCAGCCAAGTGGAGTGCGGAGGCGCCATGGTGGGCAGGATGTCCCACGTTACGTGGCTGGAGGGCACCTTTGTGGAAACCATCAAGGGGTGGCAATCGGGGTGGTTCTACATCATGGAGCCGCGTGATCCCGAATGGGCAGCGGCCCCCGAATTCAGATCCGGCATCCCCACACCGCTCACCTCCTGGAAAGAGAGCGGCTGGATCTGGGGGGATTCAGAGGAGCTGACCGGACTCCAAGCCTGTATCCAGAAGTTGGTGGACAAGAAGCTCAAGCTTGTCAACGTAGTCCAGGTCATGCTCATCCGCCGGATTCTCCCGTGCCAACGACGGGGCTTCAATATGTGGGAGTTCGATCCGGCGCAGCACCAGACTTTGAATGGGCTCTTCGACACTACATACGAAGAGGTCTGGAAGGTGCTGTTCAAGGGCGCCGAGGCTCCCGCATCCGCTACCGAAGATCGCGGATTCAGCTCGCAGCGTCCAGCTGACGAGGTAAGTGATATTGTCCTTTACGGGACGCTTGTTATTCATAGTTTGACTCTATGCGGGATCTAAACTCCCCTTCCTTTGACAGGACTGGCTGAAGAAGGCCGCATAGGCTATCTGTCCGGCCCCATTGCCAGAGGACCCAGCTGACCCCGCCTAACGGGGCTGCTGGCTCTGGCACCCCACGTGGTGCCGGAGAAGAAGGCCAAGAAGAAGGCCACGGGGACTCGGAGGAGTTCCCATTTTCAGGTGCTATCGGACGATGAATCCGAGGCCGACTCCTCCCACCAAGGCGAGGAGGAGAAGAAGAAAGCCTCTCCCCCAACGGGGGGAGGGAAGAAAAGGAAGGCCTCCCCAACAAGGGAGGCCGAAGGGTCCAAGAGGGGAAAAACTCTTCCCCCGGACTGTTCCGCCAACGCCAGTGACGACGACGAGGATTGGCCTCCAAGGGCCAAGCCTCTGGCAAGATCGTAAGTATTCGGACTCCCGAATAACTTCAAGGTTTTCGTTTTCCGCCACATTATGTCTTTCTAATGCCGCATACAACCCTGCAGTCCGCCTAAGGATGATCTCCCCACTTCGTCGAGCGGGTCCTTAGGGGCGTCGGATATGGATTCTCTTCCGACTGCCTCCACCCCCCGTGATACGGATGATGCCGAGGTGGGATCCCAGGAAGGGACCCACCAGGAGGAGAGGGCCCCGGAGGTGTCGCAGGACAACCTCCCAGACTTTGCACCAGACTCAGCCCCGGAACCCAAAGTGGCTCCGGAGTCCAGCGGGCGACCCCCTCGTAAGAAGGGCAAGACTGCGACGCCGGCTGCCTTTGTCCAACCGGAGGTGCCGGATAATTTGCTGGAGGCGCTCAACGGCGCCTCCATCGAAGAGGAACACCACACTGTTATGAATGCGGTGATTCAAAAGGTTCAGCTCGCCAAGAGCGGGCTGACCGAAGCCTGCAGCAGCCTTCTAACAGGCTTTGAGGTAAGAATTTCAATATATATAAAATGGTACCGCATAGACAGTAGCCCCTAATGCTCGGTTTGGTGTTCGGGAAGAAAAGCCGGACTGAGGATCTTTAGAAAGATAAACACAGGAGTCATGAAAATATGTCAATATGGGATTGCAGGTTGTGCTGCTGATCTCTGCCGCACTGACTGCGGAGGTCAAAACTTTGAAGGAAAACCTCGAGCGGTCCGAGAACGAGCTCGGCCATGCCAAGAAGCAGCTCGAGGAAAAAGAAGGTGAGTAATACCTTATGAAAATTGTACCTTACAGAAAAGGATTTTGGTTGCAAAAAGAATAACGAGGATAACGTGGGTATTGCAGGGGCCACGAACGAGGTGGCGACCCTGAAAGAGGCGGTGGCCGCGGCCGAACGCAATGCGGCTGCGGAGCGCACCGAGCGAGAGAAACAGGAGGCGCGGGTGGCGGAGGTACAGCAAGAGCTCCAGGATCTCATGAAGAAACACGAGAGCCTGGAGCGTGACTCGAAGACTCGAGAGTCTGAGCTTGCAACGGCTCTTGAGAGTGCCAAAGCCGCTAAGGCCGAAGCCTACAAGGCCCTCCAGGAGATAGAGGCGGTGAAGAAAATAGCAGTGGGTAAGGCATTTTTCATGCAAAGTAAGCATGTGAGTGTTAATTACCTGTCACTTACCCGAATTCGGAGCTCTCCAGGAGCGTTCGCAGATCTTCCCTGCAGCGTGTCCGATGCTGTCGCATTCTACCGAGCCGAGGAGGGGAGCTCAACGGAGAAGGTCTTCTGGTCTTAGTATGCTGAGGCCGGACATTCGGTGCCCCTTAGCGACCAGCTGAAGTAGCTGGTCGAGCTCCACAAGGCGGCCGAACAGGCCATGAAGGGCCTCATAGTTCGGCTGTGGCCTAAGGAGGCCATGCCTGGGAGATACTTCGGCCTGGTGCGGCGGCTGGTGGATGCGTGCCCGTGGGTTGAAGTCATCAAGCACTCCGCCTGTATTGAAGGTGCGCGTCGGGCCCTTGCCCGCACAAAGGTGCACTGGGGCAGGATGGATGCCCAGAAGCTTGTGACGGACCCACCACCAGAGGGCAAGGAGTATCGTACGCCTGAGATGTATTATAAGAGTGTGCTGAAGGGCGCCCGCACTATTGCGGGTGAGTGCTCCAAAGATGTAATATTTGAGTAGACTCGCATTTTGTTATCCTGTGCGCTGAAAACTTGGTTCATATGCGCTAAGCAACGCTTGTTAATTTAAAATATTACCTTCTGTGCGGCTGTTTATCAAATCTGAGAGATGGCAAGTCGTCGTTTTTAGCCCCCATGCCACGAGTGCTGGGGTGTTCGGGATAAACTCGAGCGCTCTTGTTCCCATTTTTGGGTCCATCTAGGGAGGCGCTCAACACAACGAACAAGGCAACCGGACTTATAATGCTTGAACACTCTCACTTAGCCATAGAATTCTATAATTTTAAATTTCGGCGAAGCCCCTAGTTTTCGGGAGGCCGAATTTGGGGCGCTATCCACGCCTTGACCGGACAGAATCCGGCTCCTCGCTCGAAGCGGCATAAGTCTTTAGGGACTCGCAAAGAACCTCTCGAACAGCGACCAGCTCTCGCCTCATCATGACGGTCAGTTTTAGCTTTCTCCACTGAGGCGTTAACCCAGCTCAACTGGGGCACAATCGCAGTTGTTCTCCCAGTGCTACCTTAGCCGATAAAACGAAACGTAAGGTACCAAAACATGGGAGCCGGGCAAACCCAACTATTGACCCAAGAACATGATTCGGAGCCGATGCATATACTGCTATAAGTTCGGGGTGCCGCACTTGTGAAAGTGTTCGGACTTATCACACCATAACGCGGGAAACATAAGCCCCTGGTGTATTTAGCCGTACCAACACGTACGGATGCAACATGTCATAGATGAACATATGTGTAAGAAAGAAATGCAATTAGAAGCAAAAATGTGCCGCATTGCTTTATTCAATAAAAACTGCTGTAAGTGCAGGACGATACAAGTGGTGCGGTAAGCAAGGGATGGGACTGTTTAACATGTCCCCCTCCAGGGGTAGGCTACGGAATAATGCATAAAACGGATTTAATGCTCATGATAGAGACCACCTGGATTTTCGTTGTAGCCTTTCTCCTTCCCTGGCTGTTGCATCGTGGGTTCGGCATGTCTGCTGCCGGACAGGGCCTCTAACGAACGGAGTCCTGTAGGTAAAAAATAAAAGGAAAAGAAAAAGAAACGACACACTTAAGAGCCCCTGGTGCGGTTGAGCCGCAGTCTGGGCTTATCGTGGTCGAGCCCCTTGCCCCATGCCCATGGTATCTTCAGAGCGTAATGAAGTACGCGAAGGGTCTGTCTTAATGTTTTACAGGGGCTGGGGTTGGGGCCGCACTGCTACGCGTGCTCGGAACGTGCCAGGTGGTCGTGTTGTAGGTTACTCCGGGCACGCTTAGCTGTGTCCGACCGCTTGGCAGCCGGACTCGAGAATTGCCTTAAAAGGCTGCTTTGTACTTCTGCCGCGAGAGCCGCTGTATGTTCCTCCGTTCGGAGGGAGCGTTCAGTGTTTCCGTTGACCGTGATGACTCCTCTAGGGCCTGGCATCTTGAGCTTGAGGTATGCGTAGTGTGGCACCGCGTTGAACTTTGCGAACGCGGTACGTCCGAGCAAGGCATGATAGCCGCTGCAGAATGGGACTATGTCAAAGATTAACTCCTCGCTTCGGAAGTTATCCGGGGATCCGGAGACCACTTCCAATGTAACTGAGCCTGTACAATTGGCTTCTACACCTGGTATGACGCCTTTAAAGGTCGTCTTGGTAGGTTTAATCCTTGAGGGGTCTATGCCCATATTGCGCACCGTGTCCTGATAAAGCAGGTTTAGGCTGCTACCACCGTCCATCAAGACTCTAGTGAGATGAAATCCATCGACGATTGGGTCTAGAACCAATGCAGCAAACCCACCATGGTGAATGATGGTGGGGTGGTCCCTTCGGTCAAAGGTGATCGGGCAAGAGGACCATGGATTGAACTTCGGGGCAACTGGCTCCATCGCGTATACATCCCTGAGTGTGCGCTTCCGCTCCCTTTTGGGTATGTGCGTGGCATATATCATGTTCACCGTCCGCACCTGTGGGGGGAAACCCTTCTGTCCTCTATTGTTCGGCGGTCGGGTCACTTCCTCGTCGTCGCTATGTAGCCCCTTGTCGCTGTTTTTAGCAATTAACTTGCCTGCCTGCTTGAACACCCAACAGTCCCTATTGGTGTGGTTAGCTGGCTTTTTAGGGGTGCCATGTATCTGGCACAAGCGGTCGAGAATTCGGTCCAAATTGGATGGACCCTGAGTTGTTCTTTTGAATAGCTTTTTCCGTTGACCGGGTTTAGAGCCTCTGAATCCGGCATTGACTGTCGTATCCTCAGTGTTATCGCCGTTAATGCGGCGTTTGTTTTTGTTGCGACGCGACCTGCCACTACGGTCCTTGATATCCGGACTGCCAAATTTTTATTGAGGTTGTTGCTGCGTGCTAGCCAGCTGTCCTCACCCGCACAGAAGCGGGTCATGAGTGATGTAAGGGCTGCCATGGATTTCGGCTTTTCCTGTCCCAGGTGCCGGGCAAGCCACTCGTCGCAGATATTATGCTTGAAGGCCGCGAGGGCCTCGGCATCCCGACAATCGACGATTTGGTTTTTCTTGGTTAAGAACCATGTCCAGAATTGTCTGGCCGATTCGTCTGGCTGCTGAATTATGTGGCTTAGGTCATCTGCATCTGGTGCTCGCACGTACGTGCCTTGGAAGTTATCAAGGAATGCGGCTTCCAGGTCCTCCCAACTCCCGATTGACTCTGCTGGCAAGCTGTTAAGCCAGTGTCGGGCTGGTCCTTTAAGTTTGAGTGGGAGATATTTGATGGCGTGGAGATCGTCTCTGCAGGCCATGTGGATGTGGAGGAGATAGTCCTCGATCCAGACCGCGGGGTCTGTTGTGCCATCATAAGATTCAATATTGACGGGTTTAAACCCTTCTAGGATTTGATGATCCATTACCTCATCTGTGAAGCACAGTGGGTGTGCGGCGCCTCTGTATTGGGCGATATCGCGACGGCGCTCAAAAGAGCTTTGTCTGTTGTGTTCGGCCTGGCCGGACTTACTGTGTCCGGGGTTATGGTGATCGTCACGTATCGTGGGGCGCCCACGTGATCCATAGATCGATCTTGATTGTCTTGCCTTATCCTCCAATATGTCTCGCAGGTCCGGAGTGTTCCCCTGTGGCCTTGTGCTTTTCGAGCGATGCCGGGGTACGGGTCTAGTGAAGGGCCTTGAGGCCTCTCTGTCGCGACCGCGTGGTGGTCGGTCAGCCGTATTGTCTCCTGGTGATGTGGGTTCGTAAGCCTCCTCCTGTAATCGGGGGAGCAGCTTGCGTTTAGGGTAGCTTTTGGAGGGGCGTTCGAGCTCATGCTCTTCGGCCGCGAGGACTTCAGTCCATCTGTCGGCTAGCAGATCCTGATCAGCTCTAAGTTGTTGCTGCTTTTTCTTGAGGCTGTTCGCCGTGGCCATAAGCCTGCGTTTAAAACGCTCTTGTTCGACAGGATCCTCAGGCACGACGAATTCGTCATCGTCGAGGCTCGCTTCATCTCCGGAGGGAGGCGTATAATCCTCTGCCTCTTCTCCTGCCGCTCCTTCATAAGGGCTGGCGTCCCCCTCCTCCTGTGCTGGATCTTGCTGGAGTGGGTTGTCTTCGGCGCTATCTGGTGTATTATTGTCTCCGGTGCTGGAATCCTCATTCTTGCTATGGCGGGATTTAGAGCGGCGCCGCTGACGCTGGCGCTTGGGCTATTTCTTGGAGGGGTCATCCTCCGCTATTCCTTCACCGTTCCCATCCTTTGGGATATCCACCATGTATATGTCGTATGAAGAGGTGGCTTTCCAGTGCCCGGTGGGCGCTGGTTCTTGGTCGTCTCCGGCATCGTCGTCCATACCGTCGATGTCCTCGGAGTCGTAGTCTAGCATGTCGGTTAAATCATCGACAGCGGCTACCAAGTGGGTGGTGGGTGGGCTTTGAATTTCTTCGTCGTCCGCATCCCAACCGTCCTGACCGCAGTCCGGCTAGGGCTCTCCTGATAACGAGAGATATTTTAGTGAACTCAAGATGTCGCTGAAAGGTGAGTGTTGAAAGACGTCCGCTGCGGTGAACTCCATGATCGGCGCCCAATCGGATTCGATCAGGGCGGGCGCGGGAGGTTCGGAGTCCGGCGAGGAGTCCGGCACCTCGGAGTCACGAGCTTTATGAGGGACAAAGTCAGTGTTCGGCTCTATCGCCGTAGAGGTTGCAGCCCCCTAGGCGGTGTCTAGGCATCCGTCCTCGATCTGCACGGCCGGCTCCGAATTGAGGATCGGAGCGGGCTCGAGTGCGGCCTCCAGGGTACTGTCCGGCGGCAGAGCTAAATCATGCTCGACGTGACAGTGTGGCACGCTCGGCTGTGGCTCGAATCCGTCGAAGATCAAGTCCCCGCGGATGTCAGCCGTGAAGTCCAAACTTCCAAATCTGACCTGACGGCCCGGGGCGTAACTTTCGATCTGCTCTAGATGGCTAAGCGAATTGGCCCGCAGTGCAATGCCGCCGAATACGAAGATCTGTCCGGGGAGGAAGGTCTCACCCTGGACTGCGTCATTGATGATGATCGAAGAAGCCATCGAGCCTATTGGTGACGACACAGAGGAACTCTCAATGAAAGCAACAATGTCGGTGTCAAAACCGGCGGATCTCGGGTAGGGGGTCCCGAACTGTGCGTCTAGGCGGATGGTAACAAGAGACGAGGGGCACGATGTTTTTACCCAGGTTCGGGCCCTCTTGATGGAGGTAAAACCCTACGTCCTGCTTGATTAATATTGATGATGTGGGTTACAAGAGTAGATCTACCATGAGATCAAGGAGGCTAAACCCTAGAAGCTAGCATATGGTATGATTGTTGTTCGTCCTATGGACTAAAGCCATCCGGTTTATATAGACACCGGAGAGGGCTAGGGTTACACAGAGTCGGTTACAATGGTAGGAGATCTACATATCCGTATCGCCAAGCTTGCCTTCCACGTCAAGGAAAGTCCCATCCGGACACGGGACGAAGTCTTCAATCTTGTATCTTCATAGTCTTGGAGTCCGGCCGATGATGGTAGTTCGGCTATCCGGACACCCCCTAGTCCGGGACTCCCTCACTCGTCTTCTTCAGTTCTGAAGCGGTTGACATGGTCTTTGGCTTCGAGCCAGTCATGCTGCTAGCGAAGACTATGCGAGGTTCATCTTGCCTTGATGGTGCAGATTGGACAGTCGATTTCTTCTTCTTTGCAGCCATCCTGGGGTCGATGCCAGGACGACCAAGAGCCTTGCGCTTCTCTACCTCATTGTAGGCAAGCACACACTTGTCAGCCAGATTTTTCATGCGCTCAGGAGAGCCTCTAGCTTCTTCACGCTTCTTGTGAAACGCCTCTTTGAGCTCGTGAAGCATGATCTTGAAGTTCTTGACATCTTGCACGCTGAGCTTGGCCACATGCTTCTTGAACTGAGCCTTTTCAAAGTCAATCTTGTGCTTCAGTTCGACGATGCGCTGAGCAATAGCTAGCTCAGAAGCAATGGCGCCATTGAAGGCGACGCTGAGGCCAATGGGAAGTTGCAAGTCATCAAAGCTGAGATTTGGTGTGTCAAACCACTCATCAATGAAGTTATGGATGATTGCCACGTCAAAGAGAGGCAAGTTGTTGAAGATCTCAGCTTCTTCCTTGCTCTTGATCAGTTGCTCAAGAGCATCATCTGCAAGATCGTCATCGCTGGACAGATCAATGTGCTCTTCACGCAGAATGGCAGCAGGAGTCAAAGTCTGATTAGTACTCTTGATGTTTTCCTTTTTCTTCTCCGTCTTCTTGGAGATGCGTGAAAGATCTTCAGACTGCACACTGTCTTCAGGAGGTGCAGTGGCCAGTGGCTTCACACGAGAAGCTTTTGGAGGTGCAGCTATGTGGAAGCCTTAATTTTCTTTGGCTTCTGCGGCCTTGGAGGAGGAGCTGGGGCTTCATTAGTATCAACATCATTATTAGAATGATCCACTTTGGCACCTTGTACCAAGACGTATGAGATTAGGCCATCAAGGTTTGAAAATGGGCCGATTCTATTTTCTTCCGCTTCACATGTGCCATCATCACGGGGAGCAGAGGGACCAGGATTGAAGTCTAATCCCCATGACTTCTTGTTTTCCTTTGCCGAAGCCTTTGCATACTGGAAGTTGCGCTTGAAGAGATTATCGTCACGACACTAGAGCAATGATTATGGGTCGGCATCTTCAGGTTGTGGTCCACGGACCATACAAGGATATAATTCTTGTGCAATGGCTTCAGCTTTGTTCTTGGGGGGAAGGCCTCGATAGAGAATATCACCCCAAGGACTCTTGATAGCATTCTTCTCAGCGTACTCCTGGGTCACGAACTTGTACTTGAACCATTGTTCAGCCCAATAGCGTCGAATCCATTGGATTCGTGTCTTGCGCTGATTATAATCCTCTTCAACATCTGTCTTGTAAAGTTCTGCAAGATCATCAGGCAGATCCTTTGATGTTCCCCCTCGACGCTGTCTGCCACCCTTCCTTACAGATTTCTCCGTAGCCATGAACTTCAAACTGAATGGTTTTAATATGTTCAAAGGCTTCAAAGGTTTTCTCTTGCTGGTCAGACAGGAACTGGCTTCGGGAGATTCAATGTGTCGCTGTAAGAATTCTGCAAACGAATGCAGACTATGAGAACCTAGGGATTCTCCCACGGACATGTACCTGTGACAGCATTAGAGATGCGAGGGAAGGGGAAGAGGTCATATGCATTCTCAGAAGATTTTGAAGATAAATTAGTTTAAAGACATTGACCTCATGTTGCGAAGACATTCACTTATATGTTGAGAGTTGGTTCCAGATTTGTACGAATCCGTGAATAAGTATAAGTGAGGAATCTAACTAGATATGAAGCTTAAGTGAATATACTAGGCAGTATGAGATGCAGACAGAGTAGATCTAACTTTGTATAGACAGAAACCAATTTTGGTAAATTGGATGAATCACTGAGGATCAAAAAGCTGGTAAAAATAGAGTTATATTTACCACACGAAGAACTGCTAGATGGGATGAATAGGAGACCGAGCAGTTAAATCCACCGTGCCCTAACTTGGTGACGGAGGACACCTACGGCGGCGGCGGAGAGGACGATGCCTGCGGCCGGTGTGAGGACGGCATCGGAGAAGTCGCGGCAGCTAAGCGCTTCGTCGCCGGCGTCGTCGAGAGCTAGCGGTGGTGCTAGGGTTTTGACGAGGTGGAGAGGTGGAAGAAGGTTTTCTTGACCGCAGGGGACACGTATATATAAGTAGGTGTGCGGTATAGCGCAATTACGCAGGTGCCATTGCCTGTTCACATCTGAGGGACACGTGGCAAGTATGCAACATACTCAGAGTTATCCCACGTTCCCACGCCCGCCAAGTTTGTCGGATGGTCGTTCAAGCTTCTCCGAATTTCAATTAATAAGGATTAATCATTTAACAGACTCAATGTTTGTCTCTGTGTCTTCTGCTGACAAGGATGCAGAGAAGACATTCGACAGTTTCAGTAGAATGCATATGATTTGGACAGATAGAGTTTGAGATAGTAAGCATAGAGAGATTAGGGTCCGATCACATTCACTTAGTTCAAAAGATTCACAAATGAAGACATAGCTATAAGTGAATGCTGTAGAGGACAGAAT
>NC_057810.1:723427015-723445402 GCF_018294505.1 Triticum aestivum
TATATATATATGAAAAAGCAATCAAATCAACCTAGTGAAGTAAATCATGAAGATTAGTTGAAATTTTGAAGTCAAATCAAATGCGAAGATATTCAACAATAACGCCATGAGTGAAACACTTCAAACCAAGAAATTTGGTGGTGGCGTTACCCACCGTATAGGAAGTATTAGACCCAGACACGGCGCACAATTATCGTGGCGCTCCGAAGTCAAATTCCACGTTAATGTATTCACACTCAGAATGTAAGTCTTCATTAATTGAAGATATACTTTACTTCGTGTGTTGCACATCTAAGTCATCAACATGCATAAGTGTTAGGATGTGTGCTTGATCACAGGACATTTGAGGATTCCAAGATATTTAGCTCACACCGTAACTTGCAAAACCTTTTCTCATCCAAGGGCTTTGTGAAGATATCTGCCAGTTGCTCTTCAGTGTTGATGTGAATGATGTCAATATCTTTCTTCATGACATGATCTCTAAGAAAGTGATGACGAATTTCAATGTGCTTTGTCTTCGAGTGCTGAACTGGATTGTTGGCAATCTTGATGGCGCTTTCGTTGTCGCAGAAGAGAGGTACTTGTTTCAGATTGACGCCATAGCCCTTGAGAGTTTGCTTCATCCACAGAAGCTGAGCACAACAAGATCCAGCAACAATGTATTCAGATTCAGCAGTTGAGAGGGATACACAGTTTTGCTTCTTTGAAGACCAACAGACAAGTGATCATCCCAGAAAGTGACATGTTCCTAATGTAGACTTGCAATCCACCTTGTCACCAGCATAATCAGCATCCGAGAATCCAGCCAGATCAAATTTTGAGCCCTTTGGATACCATAATCCGAGTGTTGGGGTGTAAGCCAACTATCTAAGAATTCGCTTCACAGCTAAGTGATGCGATTCCTTTGGTGCCGCTTGGAATCGAGCACACATGCAAACACTAAGCATAATATCTGGCCTAGATGCACATAGGTAAAGTAAAGAACCAATCATGGAGCGGTATACCTTTTGATCAAACTCTTTACCATTGTCGTCGGGACCAAGATGATGTTTGGCTGGCATTGGCGTCGTGTAACCTTTGCAATCTTGCATGCCAAACTTCTTCAGACAGTCTTTGAGATATTTTTCTTGAGATAAGAAGATGCCATTTCTTTGCTGACGAATTTGAAGACCAAGGAAGAACGTCAGCTCACCCATCATGGACATCTGATATTGCTCTTGCATCATGTATCCAAACTCATCACTATACTTCTGGTTGGTGCAGCCGAAGATTATGTCATCCACATATATTTGGCATACAAACAGTTCACCATCATATGTCTTCATGAAGAGTGTGGGATCGAGGGATCCTGGTTTGAAGCCTTTGCTCTTCAGGAAGTCTTTGATCGTATCATACCAAGCGCGAGGAGCTTGTTTGAGACCATACAGTGCTTTGTTTAGTTTGTACACCATATCAGGATGTTTTGGATCTTCAAAGCTAGGTGGTTGAGCAACATACACTTCTTCTTCAATCTTACCGTTGAGGAAAGCACTCTTCACATCCATTTGATATAGCAAGATGTTGTGGTGATTAGCATAGGCTAGCAGTATGCGAATAGCTTCAAGCCTAGCCACAGGAGCAAATGTTTCATCGAAGTCAATGCCTTCAACTTGAGTATATCCTTGAGCCACAAGACGTGCTTTGTTTCTGACGACTTGACCATGCTCATCTTGCTTGTTCCGATATATCCATTTAGTGCCAATAATGTTATGCTTGCGAGGGTCAGGGCGCTTAACAAGTTCCCAAACATTATTCAGCTTGAACTGTTGAAGTTCTTCTTGCATGGCTTGAATCCATTCAGGTTCCATAAAGGCTTCAGCAACTTTCTTGGGTTCAGATATTGATACAAATGAAAAATGCCCACAGAAATTTGCTAACTGTGTTGCTCTTGAGCGAGTAAGTGGACCAGGTGCATTGATGCTATCAATTATCTTCTCAATTTGTACTTCATTTGCAACACGAGGATGAACTGGACGAAGCCCTTGCTCATGCTGATCATTGTCATCATTGGGAAGATTGTCTTCGGTCTGAGCATTGTCTTTAGGTTGGTTTGGTGCAGAAATGATAAGTTCCTCTTCAGGCTGTGCTTCAGAGGGCATGATTTCAATAGTTCCCATCAACTTGATAGATTCGCTGGAAGGAGCTTCATCTAATGTGCTTGGCAGGAGCTCTCGTTGTGAACCATTGGTTTCATCAAATCGCACGTCCATAGTTTCAACGATTTTGTAGTGAAAGAGGTTGAAGACTCTGTAAGAGTGCGAATCATTTCCATAACCGAGCATGAAGCCTTCGTGAGCTTTGGGTTCAAATTTTGACTTGTGATGGGGATCCTTGATCCAGCACCTAGCCCCAAAGACTCTGAAGTAGCTGACATTTGGCTTCTTGCCAGTAAGGAGCTCATAGGATGTTTTGCCCAGAAGCTTGTGGATGTAAACACGGTTGATGATGTGACATGCTGTATCAATAGCTTCAGGACAGAACTTTCTTGGTGTCTTGTACTCATCAAGCACTGTTCGAGCCATTTCAATAAGGGTTCTGTTCTTGCACTCAACAATGCCATTTTGCTGAGGTGTGTATGGGGCAGAGAACTCATGAGTGATTCCCATTGTATCCAGATAAAGATCAAGCCCGGTGTTCTTGAATTCAGTGTCGTTATCACTTCTGATATGCTTGATCTTGACGCCGTAGTTGTTCATTGCTCGATTGGCGAATCTTCTGAAGACATCTTGTACTTCAGTCTTGTAGAGAATTATGTGCACCCATGTATATCTTGAGTAGTCATCAACAATGACGAAGCCATAGAGACACGCTGTTGTTGTGAGGGTAGAGTAGTGAGTAGGGACAAATAAGTCCATGTGCAACAGCTCGAAGGGTTGAGATGTCGTCATGATTGTCTTCGAGGGGTGCTTGGCCCTCGTCATCTTTCCAGCTTCGCAGGCACCACACAAATGATCTTTCTTGAACTTGACACCTTCGATGCCTATGACATGCTTCTTCTTGACGAGTGTGTGTAAGTTCCTCATGCGAGCATGCCCCAGCCTTCGATGCCAGAGCCAGCATTCTGAAGCTTTTGCAAGAAGACATACGGCAAGCTGTGGACCTGCTGAGAAATCTACCATGTATAGATCACCTTTCCTATACCCTTCAAAGACTAGAGACTTGTCAGATTCCATTAGTACAAGGCAACGATATTTTCCGAATATCACAATCATGTTTAAGTAAAAAAGCATTGAGACAGACATTAAGTTGAATCCAAGGGATACAACAAGCATCACTTTATCCATGTGTTGATCCTTTGAGATTGCAACTCTGCCTAGACCCAATACCTTGCCTTTACCAGTGTCAGCAAATGTGATTTGACTCTTGTCGGATGGACGTAAGGTTGAGTCCATGAGAAGACTTCGATCACCAGTCATATAATTAGTGCATCCGCTGTCCATAATCCATTCTAAAGCATGAGGTGTCATGCCCTACAGTGCAGTTAGGAGGATAGGCTTCACAAGGTATGTTGTGAAGCATAAGCATTTGACGCACACTAGGATTATCATAGCTTAGATGAAAGTTAGAACACACAGTATGACAGGTAAGCGATTCATATGTGGAATACATAGTAAGTCATTTTATCATGCGTCCCTTATAGTGTTTTAGGTCCCCAGCAATAATATCGGGCGCCTTTGATTGCTGGCTGGAGACCATGTTCTGCAAAAGAGAGTTAGTTCTTATTCACCACCCACATCTTTAGGGGTGGCTTAGAAGCAATGAGTCTAAGTGCAGCATCTGAGAATTTCGGCTTTGGAGCCCTAGCAAATAGCCTTGCAGGAGATGAATGATACTCATATGAATAAGCAGAAAAGTTCTTAGTCCTATGAACATGGTGGTTTGAAGACACACGCTCATAGTCATTAGTTTGAGTATGATTTCCCTGCAAAACATTGGCGTTAGGGTGACTCAGGTGAGTCCTGTTTCCGTATGAAGCCACTGGACCATGTGACGCCTTTGGTCTGGGGTTTGTCTTCTTCCCTGGTGGTGTCATGACAACATTCGCAGGAAGATTCTCAAGACAGCTTTTGGGAACCCAGATCTTCTTCATCGGCGGTCCATTCCTGCAGTTAGTACCAATATACCTGGCAAACACTTCACCATTCTGATTTCTGAACAGTTTATAGTTTGCATCAAAGGATTCATCAATGATAATAGGATTAGCACAGGTAAAGCCAGATAAGGTGGATGGATCCACTGAAGGTTCCTTTGCAGCAACCCATGTGGTTTTGGGATACTGCTCAGGCTTCCAGTAGGAGCCATCAACATTCATTTTCCTTTCGAACCCAACACCCTCTTTCCTAGGGTTTCGGTTCAGAATCTGCTTTTTGAGGACATCACAAAGTGTCTGATGCCCTTTCAGACTTTTATACATCCCTGTTTCAAGCAATGTCTTCAACCTAGCATTTTCATCAGCAATAGTAGTGGTATCCTCAGCAGAGGGGTTAGTTACCACATCAGTAGTTGAAGACAAAGCAACAATAGCAGCATTGGAACATTTAGAAATAGAGGTAGCGTTATTACGCTCAATGCATTTTAAACATGGTGGTTCAAAACCATTCTGTGTAACGCTGATTTGTTGAGCAAGTAATGAATCGGGCTCCTTCCGAAGATCTCCATAATCCACCCTTATCTTTTCGAGATCAAGCTTTCTTTGAAGACATTCAGAAGAAAGTTTCTCATGATCAGACAAGAGAGCATTATGTTGATCTTGAAGGGCGTCAAACTTGGAATTAAGTCTCTGAAGACTCTCAACCAACGCTTTTGACTGATCCATTTCTTCGCCCAACATATCATTGCTCTTACTAAGCATGTTTTGAACCTTTACCAAAGCTCTTTGTTGTTTAGTGGCAAGGGAAGCAAGTTTGACATAGCTGGGGCCAAATTCATCACCTGATTCATCATCACTAGTTTCAGAGAGGTAGCATTCAGTTACCTTAGCACCCCCTGCCATGAGGCATGGTGAAGATGAGGACGATTCAGGTGGAAAGGTCATCTCCTTAAGAGACTCCTTGTAATCATCAAGCCAAGGATCATGACGATTAAGATGACCTTCATAGACCTCAGAAAGCCGGTCCCAGATTAGCTTCGCGTGATTGAGGTGCATGACGTTCCTGAACTGATTTCGGGACAGACAGGAGCAGATGACATCCTTCGCTATGAGGTTCAGTAGAGTGTACTTACGAATGTCATCAGCCTCTGCCATCTTGCATAGATCGGTAAGACCAATCTCAGTGACGGTCCACAGTTCTCTATTCATAGCCATGAGTCGTTTCTTCATCATGGCCTTCCATCGTGGATACTCATGACCATCGAAAGTGGGGCAAGATACATTCCTCAATCTTGCAGTCGACATAGCTAAACTCCAGGTGGTTAAACCGAATCACACAGAACAAGGGATTACCTTGCTCTGATACCAATTGAAAGTGCTAGTTATCGACTAGAGGGGGGTGAATAGGCGATTTTATCAAAGTCTTCAAAACGTGGAAGTTTCAAAGACAAACAATAGAAATGACCTAATTGATATGCAGCGGAAGATAAATTACAACAAGCAAGCCATAGTCAAGTATGCAATAATGTGAACGTACACAAACTAATAGCAGCTAGGTAGTAAGGATCAGGATGGAAGATAGTATGAAGCCAATAAACGATAGTAGTCAAGCAATGAAGTCAAACAGATAGACAAATCAGCAATGACTTCACGAAGACAAACTCAAAGTAAAGGAGGGAAGGGATAGAACTAGTCACTTGTTGAAGACACAGGATTTGTTGGACCAGTTCCAGTTGCTGTGACAACTGTACGTCTGGTTAGAGAGGCTGAGATTCAACTCAGAAGACCGCGACTTCACCTTATTCCCCTTGAGCTAAGGACACATAGTCCTCACCCAATCACTCTGGTAAGTCTTCAAGGTAGACTTCCGAACCTTCACAGACTTCGTTCACCGGCAATCCACAATGACTCTTGGATGCTCAGAATGCGACGCCTAACCGGCTGGAGGATACACAGTCCTCAAGTGTAATAAGTCTTCAAGTCACACAGACAGAAAGACTTCAGTGATGCCTAACACTCTTGGGCTCTGGGTGTTTGGGCTTTGTCCTCGCAAGGATTTCTCTCTCAAAGGCTTTGAGGTGGGTTGCTCTCAAAACGACAAAAGCCGTAAACTAACTCTGAGCAGCCACCAATTTATGGTGTAGGGGGTGGGCTATTTATAGCCACAAGGCAACCCGACCTGATATGTCCGAAATGACCCTGGGTCACTAAGGAACTGACACGTGTTCCAACGGTCAGATTTCAAACACACACGACAACTTTACTTGGGCCACAAGCAAAGCTGACTCATCCAACTCTGGATAAGATTTGCTCTCATTGTCTTCGCTCAAAGACATAGGATTTGGGTTGAGCATCACTTCAGTCACTCTGACTTTGTTCACTTGGACCCCACTTAATAGTACGGTGGTTCCTATGACTCAACAAAGAAGAAAAGGAAACAACGAAACAACTCAGTCTTCGCGCTCCATAGTCTTCACTCAATGTCTTCTCATGTCATAGTCTTCACTCAGTGTCTTCTCATGTCATAGTCTTCAGTGTGAATATCTTCACACACCACCATTGTCTTCAATGTCTTCATACATTTTTAGGGGTCATCTCCGGTAGGTAAACCGAATCAATGAGGGACACTTCCTGCGTTATCCTGCAATTCTCACAAACGCATTAGTCCCTCAACCAACTTTGTTGTCAATACTCCAAAACCAACTAGGGGTGGCACTAGATGCACTTACAGCTGCAGTGTTTGAATGCCCCGGTCGATGATCAAGCCAATCATCCCTCTGTGTCTTGACTGTAGAAATCATACGGTAAGCCGATCGGACCGAAAAAACTCCCTTCTTGTCGTAGTGCCAGGCCCAAAAATCCTCCTGTACCTGGGTACTCAGTGGTATGTTCTGAAGACTTCAACATCGGGAGCGATAAAATGTTCCATGAGCACATGCTTGTTCCATGACCTAGTGGTGGAGTCAATCAGATCCAAAACTAGAGCTGGCGGGTTGGCCGACCGTGAGCATATTGGTCTGAGTGTGTAATCCCTCTGCAGCCAATTGTCGTGCCATATATCCATATGCGTTCCAGAGCCGATGCGTTTGATGAGCCCTTGTGCTAAGACATCTCTTCCCTCTAGTATGGAGCGCCAAACCTGGGATGGACCCGCACCCAAGGTGGCATCCAAAAGGTAACAGTCTGGGTAGTGCCTGGCTTTTAGAACGCAAGCATTGAGCGACTCCGGATCCTGTAGTAACCTCCAAGATTGGCGTGCGAGTAATGCTAGATTAAACAACTCCACATCCCTAAAGCCCAACCCACCCATGAACTTAGGTTTTGACATAGTTTTCCACGAAACCCAAGTTGTTTTCCATTGGCCATCCTTGCTTCCCCACTAGAACTTCCGGATGATACCATTGATATGCTCACACAAGCCCCGTGGCAGTTTGAAACATGACATAGAATACATTGGGATAGATTGAGCTACAGACTTTATAAGTACCTCTTTCCCTCCGGCCGATAAGCACTTCTCCATCCATCCTTGCACCTTCTTCCAGATTCTATCTTTCAAGTACTTAAAGGATCATTCTTTTTCCCTCCCAACATCCGAAGGCAAGCCCAGGTATTTCTCTGTCAACGATTCATTATGGACAGCGAGGATATTCTTGATGGAATCGCGAGCAGAATTGGGTACTCCTTTACTGAAAAAATGGATGACTTGTCCATATTTATCCTTTGTCCGGAGGCATTGCAATAAATCCACAATAGCTCATCAATCCGAGTGGCACTAACATCATTTGCTTCAAAGAAAAGTAAGCTATCATCAACAAAGAGTAAATGATTAACAGATGGTGCATTCGGTGCAACTGTGATCCCCCGTACTCCTGCACCAACTTTCAACAAGCACGAAAGCCCTTCAGCTGCTAACAAGAACAGATATGGCGAGCTCGGATCGCCCTGGCGCAGACCTCGATAAGGCTTGAAACCATCCAGACTCCTTCCATTAAACAGAACTGAAAAGGATAAGGATGTCACACATCTCATAACTGTCTCAGTGAAGCGGGGGCTAAAACCCATCTTGAGCATTACAGCTCGTAAATATGACCACTCCAAGCGATCATACGCCTTCATCATATCCAATTTTAGAGCACAATATTTGTTTCCCTTCACCCTCTTAGTCTTCATATAATGTAAACATTCATAGGCTGTGATGAAGTTGTCTGTGATGAGATGTCTAGGGATAAAAGCCGACTGCTCTTCGGAAATGATCTTGGGGAGGATTACTTTCAGCCTGTTAGCTAAGACCTTTGAAGCGATCTTGTAGATCACATTACAAAGGCTTATCGGCCGAAACTGTCCTAAAACCTTTGGACTTGCTATCTTTGGAATTAAAATGATGAACGTGTTATTTATCTCCTCCGGTGAGTCCACACCATCAAGCACTCTGATTATCATCCTCGTAACTTCAGCACCACATAAGTCCCAATGTTTCTGAAAAAAATGTGCAGGGGAACCGTCCGCCCCGGTGCCTTAGTTGGAAACATTTGAAAAAGAGCTTCCTTAACCTCATTATTACTATAAGTTGCATTCAGGCGGACGTTCATATTACCATCCACCCTTACCGGTATGTGCGATAGAACCTCTTCCATACCTATTGTTCCTTCCGACGTATAGAGGTTCGAATAAAAAGCCGTAGCCATATTTGCCAGTTCTGCCGGATCCGTACAAGTAGTCCCATCAGCACGATCAAGCTGGGTTATGTTGTTTTTGGCCCGTCTAGCACTTGCCTTCCTTTGGAAGAACTTGGTGTTACTATCACCCTCGGACATCCATGTAATATGTGACCGCTGTCTCGCCATAATTTCCTCTCTGTACGCCAGTTCCACCATGCGCTCCTAGACGTTGCGTTCCTCCTCGCTTGGTCCGGTTCTCATCGGATCTGCACACAGCATGGCAAGTTTCCGGCGTAGCAATCTTTGCTCCTGCAAACCAATCCAAATGTGCTCCATCCCCACCTCAAAAGAGAAGTGGCCACCGACTGTAGTTTGTTGGCCAATTCCGTCACCGACGATGCAGGTCCATCGCCATTCCATGCAGCTTCCACAATGTCCTTGAAACGGCCATCTCTTTCCCAAACACATTCGTAGCGAAACGGTCTCTTCACACCAAAGCGTTGATTCCGAGCTTCCGTCTCATTCATAAGTAGGATAGGGCTATGATCACTCTTAACTGTTGTTAGATGCTCCACTCTTGCAAAAGGGAACATATTCGACCAACTTGCCGAAGCTAGAGCCCGGTCCAACCGGACCCTACAAAACTGGCCTCCTGTAACACGTTTCTCGAAAGTCCAGTCTAAGCCAGTATATCCCAAGTCCACCAGCTCACATACATCCACCGCTTCTCTAAACCCCTCCATTTGAGCGCTATCATGAGGGTTAGGGCCCATCTGCTCCTCCTGGCGAAGTACCTCATTGAAATCGCCCATGCAGAGCCAAGGGAGCGTGCTTTCTCCCCTCAGCCTTTTCATGGTATCCCATGTTTTGTACCTCAAGCTCCGGTTTTCCTCACCATAAAAACATGTGAGGCGCCATTGCTCAGACCCTAGTTCAGAGACCCAGGAGTCGATGTGATACTGCAAGAAGTTCTTTATCACCAAGTAAACATCCGCCTTCCAAAAAATACATAGACCACCACTACGACCACTACTAGCTACTGCAAAACTGTTTTGAAAGCCTAAAGAAACCGCCAAACCTTCCATTCGATTTTTTGCTAATTGAATCTCCACAAAATTCTCTTTATGTGAGTCCAAGCAAAAAATTGAATTAACATAAGGTTAGTTCTTTGGCAGCTATTTAATTTGGCGTTCAAGCAAATTTGTTTTTTTGCAAAAAGAACTCTTTTCAGTGTTAGATTTCTTGGATAATGAGCTGTTTCAGGTCTGGTGAGTTTAATTATTAGATTCTCTTATTTTATCTTTTAGTGGTTAGAAGTAATTGGTAATATTTTAAGATGACATAAGCTCGTTTTATCATGGCACTATAACTAGACCTAACTCCCTATTTATATCGGACTTGTGGTTAGGGTAAATTTGATGTTTTGGTTCAATAAGTCATAAACAAAACCATGGCTTAATATAATTTTTTCTCAAATATTTAGAGTGATTTTTTTGGAAAAGGAGGTTAAACCCCCGGCCTCTGCATCAATTGATGCATGCAGCCATCTTTATTAATTATTCCACAAAGGTCTAACAAGAACATACATCAATCCACCCGAAGCTATCACTCACACCTACAAACTCGATAATGTGGAGTGCTCTCACTCCCCATATCTAAAACCGAAGTCGTCGTCGATCCATCCACATAACGCATCGGGACCAATAGCCAGTGCAGTCTACTTAAAGCGCACACCACATGCACAGGTTTTAGAAGCCGCCATCATCATCGGACCACTGAGCCATCTTCAGGAGAGAGATCCGCATCATCCCTGCCAAGTCAGACATCCGTTGACGCCACCACGACGCCACCGCCCTGCGCCCGTCCACCCAAACGCGAAGAATCAGGATGATCTGTCGTGCGTAGCACCTTCCAACCAGGCATGACCCAGCGTAGCACCTATCGCCTAGGCATGACTTGACAGCTCCATTGAAGCTCCATGCAAGACGAAGTTGCTCCACCTCCTGCCTCTGTCTTCCAGCGCTGCTCCACAAATGATGCTCCCAAGAGAGAAACGACACCGTAGTACCGCCATCGTCCGATCTAGAAGACCAGATCCTAGGGTTTCCCTCGAAGCAGCACGAGTGGGTCGATAGAAGTTACACGATGATGCCTTCATCAAGGTAACGACGCGAAATGCCGCCATTGGCTTGGTTTTCACCGACAACTCTCTCTCCCAACTCGCAGCCGGGAGTAGATGATGGATCTGAAAATCTGACCACCCAGCCTCGGGCCGACCATCTCCGGCGAAGGAGGTGGCCACCACCGCCAAGCCCAGGGCCGGAGCCCCCAACGTCCTCAAGTTGCGGGTCGATCCCAGGGGCAGCAATTCATTGACAGGACGGTACACAAGATCAGCAAGTGCAGCCTGCCGAAGCCCATCTAGGCCCAGATCAGGTGCCCAAGCCGCCGCTGCTACACCTGTCGGTGTACGATGCCACCTGGATGGCTGCGGCCGCCCCGCACCCACTGTCGTAGATCCGACCATCGCGGGCCGTTGCAGTTCTGACTAAACCATTGGCCGAGGAGAAACGCCGCCGCCGCTGCTGCGGCACACAGGCTTTGCTTGCAGCGCCCTCGGCGGCGGCGGCGGCGGCGGTGGGGGCAGGAGATGCGCTAGAGTGAAACGGGAGGCAGCAGGCGGGGGCGCTCCGGTGCGGTGCGGTGGCGCCCCGCGGGAGCGGGTGAGGGAGTCCTGGATAAGGGGGTATCCGGATAACCGGACTATATGCTATGGCCGGACTGTTGGACTATGAAGATACAAGATTGAAGACTTCATCCCGTGTCCGGATGGGACTCTCCTTTGCGTGGAAGGCAAGCTTGGCAATCCGGATGACAGATCTCCTTCTCTGTAACCGACTCTGTGTAACCCTAGCCTCCTCCAGTGTCTATATAAACCTGAGGGTTTAGTCCGTAGGACAACACAATCATAATCATAGGCTAGCTCCTAGGGTTTAGCCTCTACGATCTCGTGGTAGATCAACTCTTGTAATACTCATATCATCAAGATCAATCAAGCAGGAAGTAGGGTATTACCTCCATCGAGAGGGCCTGAACCTGGGTAAACATCGTGTCCCCAGTCTCCTGTTACCATTAGCCTTAGACGCACAGTTCGGTACCCCCTACCCGAGATCCGCCGGTTTTGATACCGACATTGGTGCTTTCATTGAGAGTTCCTCTATGCCATCGCTATAAGGCTTGACGGGCTCCCCCAACCTTCAACGACGCCGTCCTGGGTGAGACTTTTCTCCCTAGATAGATCTTCGTGTTCGGCGGCTTCGCACTGTGGGCCAACTCGCTTGGCCGTCTCGAGCAGATCGACAGCTACGCTCCTGTCCATCAGGTCAAGTTTGGAAAGCTAAACTACACCACCGACATCCGTGGAGACTTGATCTTCAACGGAGTCGGGCCCATGTCAGGAGCGCCGAACGATCACGACGGGCATGACTTAGATCTATCGTCGACAGTATTCAAAATATCGCGCCTGCTACGGCTCCGGACTTCGATCCAGAGTAGATCGTGTCGTCCGACGACGGGTGGATGAACCCCGCCACGGAGGCCGCACACCTATCGACGTTGGAGCCAAACACAGACTCCGCTCCTAAGGAAATCTGTATCTCCGGACCCCTGGACCTGTGTCGGATGTGGGTTCCCAACCGCGCGCGCCCGGGCCTATCGAGTCCAATTGGGCCCCAGTAATGGAGTTCACCGCCGCGGATATCATGCAGCACTCCCCTTTTAGCGATGTCCTAAATTCATTAAGGTCTCTCTCTTTGTTAGAAGACTCTCGGCCGAACTATGTCCGGCCCGAGTGGGGTACGGATGAGGAGGAAAATCGCTTCCCACCCACCACCCACTTCATAGCCACTGTCGATGACTTAACAGACATGCTTGATTTCGACTCCGATGATATCGACGGTATGGACGTCGATACAGGGGACAATCTGGAACCACCGCCCGCGGGGTGTTGGACCGCCACTTCATCATATGACATCTACATGGTGGACACGCCTAAGGAGGACAACGGTGACAAAAAGGACACAACGGAGGATAAACCCCCCGGATAAAAGCAAAAACGACGGCGCAGATGCCGTTCTAAGTCCAGTAACAGTAAAAATAGCGATAAAAAAAGGATAACACTCCGGTCGACTACGAAGGCAACAATGACTATGGGGACCTAGCGATGGAGCAGGATAAGCCAGGTCCACACCGAACACAGCCCGGAGCAGACGCCCGACCATAGCGATCCCGAGGGCCAAACTCATCAGACTGCCTCCAAAGAGGAGGACAGTCCGGTTGACGATGCATTCATCATCCTGGAAAAATGTTTGGAACAAGATAACCTCCGCAAAAGGCTTATTGCCACAACGAGGAGCTTAAAGAAGCAGAAGCAAAGGCTTAACGCTGCGCAGGACACGCTCAACCGAAGATGGAAGAAAGTGCCAGACACTAAAGAAAAATATGGCGACGATCGCTCAACAAGGAGCTACCCAAAGCGCAAGCTACTGCCAGAATTTGACAACGAAGCCTTAGAGCCCATTCCGCTAAAGAATACCACAGCCGATCAACCGGACCGACCACCTCATGGCCGCGATAGAGCAGCCACCGGTGCCGCACACAAGTCAGCCCACGATTTACGTGAGCTCTTGGACAAAAAGGCTGGTGCGACCAGGTCCGTCTATGGATCTAAAGGGCGCGCTCAAGCACAAGATTATGGTCACCAAAATGATCATACTGATCAAATACCAGTCCGAAATCAAACCCGGATACAACAACCGTCGACAACACGCCCTAACATATCCAGGTACAGAGGGGCTGCACACCCCCTGTGTTTCATCAACGAGGTGCTGGATCACGAATTTTCACAGGGATTCAAACCCGTGAACATAGAGGCATACGATGGAATGACAGACCCTGGGGTCTGGATTGAGGATTTTATCCTTCACATACACATGGCTCGAGGGGACGATCTCCACGCCATCAAATACCTCCCCCTCAAGTTGAAAGGGCCAGCTCGGCACTGGTTGAAAAGTCTCCCCAAAAATTCAATTGGAAGTTGGGAGGAACTTGAGGACGCTTTCAGGGCCAATTTTCAAGGGACCTATGTCCGACCTCCGGATGCAGACGATTTAAGTCACATAATACAACAGCCCGGAGAGTCAGCCCGTAAGCTTTGGAATAGATTTCTCACTAAGAAAAATCAAATCGTCGACTGCCCGGATGCTGAAGCCCTAGCGGCCTTCAAGCATAGTATCCGGGACGAGTGGCTTGCCAGACACCTCGGCCAAGAAAAGCCAAGGACGATGGCGGCCTTAACAAGCCTTATGACCCGCTTTTGTGCGGGCGAAGACAGTTGGTTGGCCCGTAGAGGCACCAGCGACCTAGGCACATTCGAAATTCGAGATGGCAATGGGAAGCCATGACACAACAAGAATAAGCGTCGAAGCAATGAAGATAGTCCGGACAACACTGCGGTCAACGCCGGATTCAGCGGCTCGCGACCCGGTCAGAGAAAGAGGCCATTTAAAGGCAGCAAAGAAGGACCGTCCGGCATAAATAAAGTCCTGGACAGACTGTGCCAAATCCATGGCACCGCGGAAAAACCTGCAAATCATACTCACAGAGAATGTTGGGTCTTCAAGCAGGCCGGCAAGTTAAACGCCGAACACAAGGGAAGGGATACACCAAGCGAAGACGAGGATGAGCCTCACCAGCCGAACACTGGGGGACAGAAAAAATCCCACCAGAAGTTAAAACAGTAAACAGGGTCCACGCAACCCACATGGAGTTCGTTGCCCCCAAGTCCAACCCCTGGGAGGCCTGCCCAATCACTTTTGATCACATGGACCACCCGGCCAGTATCCGGCACGGAGAATCGGCTGCCTTAGTGCTCGACCCAATAATTGATATCTCACTCAAGTCCTAATGGACGACGGCAGTAGTATTAATTTGATATATCAGGACACTGTTCGCGAGATGTGGATAGACCCATCCAGAATAAGCCAGAGTAACACCACCTTTAACGGCGTGATACTAGGCGTTGAGGCCCGCTGCCGGGGCTCCCTCGTATTAGAAGTGACATTCGGTTCTCCCGACAACTTCAGAAGCGAGGAATTACTCTTCGACATTGCTCCCTTCAGCAGCGGTTATCATGCATTACTCGGAAGAATGGCCTTCGCTTGCTTTAACGCAATACCGAACTACGCCTGCCTTAAACTTAAGATGCCCGGTACACGTGGCGTCATAATGGTTAGAGGAAACACAGAGCAGTATGCGGCAGCTCCTGCGGCCGGACACTAAGCGGCTTCTCCCACCAGAACGCATGATCGGTCGTTAAGACCACGGACATGGCTAGACGAGTCCGGTGCACCACCATCAACAACATCCCGAATAAACCCTGGCTGGGTGCTACACATATATCCCCATGAATGGTACTAGGGGCTGTCAACACATAATACAGCCCACAATTCGGCTTACCTTATCAATAGGCCCATCTCTCATATTTCTAATATCCATTGAGAATAACCAACTTCCGCATGCTTACTCCTCTATATGAGTTTTAGTTTTTACAGACACAACTCGTGCGACACCCTTCCAGGATACGGCACAACGAAGACAAAGGCGCAGACGTGCAGCAGGGCCCCGCTCAAAGGTTTCTCTTTAGATGAAGCCACTGTGTAAACCTTCTTTACTGTCTTTTGTTGCTTGACATCCCATGGGTATTCCATACACCCACAAGGGACATTGGCGTTATAGGCTATTCGCCACAACAGATCAATGCACGTACCTGAAAATATAGGGTCAAGGGCGTTACTCAGCCCAGTATATCTTATAAAGTCCGAATACCCTTGGGAGTGTTCGGCGTCGCGAGTTTGGCCTTATATGCACTAGCTCCGAATCATGTCTTTGGTCAAATATTGGGTTAGCCCGGCTCCTGGGTTAGCCTTAAACGCACAGTTCGGGACCCCCTACCCAAGATCCACCGGTTTTGACAACGACAGTGGGGTAGGGTTAGGGGAGGTTCATATTTAGAGTGATAGAGAATGTTTAAACGATAATAAGAACACATTATTTTTGTATGGCATAAGATTATACTAGCACATATGCACGTGTGTTGCAACGGGGAGATAATGTTTTTGCAAGAAGCAACGAGAGAAACAATTGATGTGTTCATCAAAAACGGTCTCCACAGCGGTGGGCGACAAAGCGAGGAGCTGCGGTCTTTTCATGAGTCATGTTTGGCCCACGAGATCTTGATAGTGGTGAGGTTGGTCGGCGTGGCGGTGTCCACCCAACTTGTACCTTTTTTTTCCTCCGGGTCCACCTCCGTCTCGGAGTTGTGGCTGCGTTCTCATTTGGTTGCTACGCGGCAACCTTAGAGAAACGGTTGCTTTGACCACTTTATCCTATGACGATGTAACCGGATGGATTACTAAATGCATCGCATAAATTATGTTTTATTAGTATAATCAGCACAGAACCAGGCATGAATGTCCCTTCATTATCAGGATTTATTCTCTTCAACTGTTTTTGCGCTCACGTGCCCATAAATTTTATTAATTAGAGCAAAACCAACATATTCTCTTTTATTAGCACGTGCCCACAATTTTTCCCATTATAGACAACCGACATATTTTCTTTTATTGGCACGTGTAAGTTATCTCCGACAATCATTTGTGGAGTCCCTCGTTTTGCTCATGATTCTCGAGACAACTTCCTTATTCTCACACAACCTCCTTACTTCGAGACAACTTAGGGACATATAAAAACTGGTGTGATTCAGAATAAAATTCTGAAAAGGGACTGTTCCTATCATAATTGCAAGCTAGCTGAGTTGGTTTTATTCGTCGGCACAATAGGGAAGGTCCATAGTTTAATCCCATCATGCCCTTTATTTTTTGCTGCTCGTCCGTATGAATGAAAAAGAAATACATAGGGGGTCCAGTTTGGCCCACCCAGGGGATAACCGAAAAATTGGGGAGTTACGTGTGGAATGGATGGAACAAAATCTATACGTATAGTTTTCCTTCTCTTAGGGCAGCTGCGTGGGAGCTACTATATAAGCTAGTTGCGTAAAATAGCGCATGAGACGCACAATAGTTCGCGTTTGAACTAGCACACAGGCAGGCACCAAAATAACCTATGTTTGCAAGGCACGGGTAATAAACCCAAAAAACGATGTGTTAAACGGTCGAACACATGACCTTAAGGACTCGATTGCGTGCCGCTAACCACGTCAACAAACGCCCACTGCTAACCAATGGTTAGCGCAAATATTTAAGAACATAGTGCAACGTCTGATCTAAATTATTTTTAAAACTTTTTTAAAAATGCAAATTGCAGAACAGTCTTGGAAACGTGAACATTTTTTGAAATTACAAACACTGTTATAAACATTCCATCCATTTTGGAAAAAAGATGAACAAAATTTGAAACAACATCATTTTCTCAAGACATGAACCTTTTACCAAAACCCAAACATTTTTTTAATTTGTGACCAACTTTTGAAAATGGAACATGTTTTGAACATTCAGAACTTTTTTATAAAATGTGCTTTTAAACGCGGACATTATTTTCAATTTTTGAACATTTTACTAAAATAATATATATTTCAAATTCCGAATATTTTTTAAATCCCAAAAATTTTGGAATATTTATGAATTTGAAAAAAAATCATAATGAGAAAATAAATTAATGTTCGTAACATTTTTGAAAAGGGGAAGACAATATTGTAATTCGAACATTTTACTAAAATTAGAAAAAAATCCAAATTCTGAACTTTTTGAAAATTGTGAATTACGAAATAAGGTAAAAATAAAAATATTTTTTGACGGAAAAACAGAACGGGGCGGCCCAGTCTTTGGCGCCATATGCGAACGCCAACTATCTACCGCTCACGGCGAGAATTAGGCTTCTTGTGGCTACATGGGCAGGCAAATAAGTGGACTGCCTTCGGTAGGCCTGAGTGTGTGCGGCCCAGTATGATATTTTGGATTGTTAAAAAAAACCGTCGGATGCCGAAATCACTAATTAAGGAGTACTCCTTGCGGAGATCACTCCAACCTCCCCAGGTTGCGACAAGTGGCGCGCTGCATGGGCGCCACTTGTCGCAACCTGGGAGTTTTCCCTTTTTCCGTAGATCCGTTTATTCAAAATATTTTATCTCCTAAACCGTGCGTCCAAATCTCAAACCGCTTTTGCCATTGGATTCCTCGCGTCGAGATCTTCAAAACTAGATCCCATGTTGATAGGTTTCGACGAACTTTTTTTTCACGAAAAAACCGGACGAAAAAAAACTGTGAAAAAATCGAATCGGGAACACGGGTTTTTTTCCCTTTCCGGAAGAGTCACGCCCGTGCCTCTGACGAAATCACAACCGTGCCTCTCGCGGAAACAAAACCGTGCCTCTCACGAAAAAAAACAGAAAATGTGTTTTTTTCCTTTTTCGAAAGAGGCACGCCCGTGCCTCTCGCGAAAGCACAACCATGCCTCTGGCGGAAGCAAAACTGTGCCTGTCGCGAAAGAAAAAAAAACAGAAAACATGCTTTTTTTTCCTTTCCG
>NC_057810.1:723445657-723487044 GCF_018294505.1 Triticum aestivum
TGGCGGAAGCAAAACCGTACCTCTCGCGAAAGAAAAAAAACAGAAAACGCATTTTTTTCCTTTCCGAAAGAAAAAAAAACAGAAAATGCATATTTTTGCGCAAAAAAGAATTTTCGAAATTTTTTTTGATCGAAAAGCTAGGGAAGACCGGTAAAAAACCAAAACGTAAAAAAAAAACCCGAAAAAAAAAGCTTTTAAAAAGCCGAAAACGCATGCGTAAAAATTAAAAAAAAAACAAAATCCGGAGGGAGCGTCCACAGCGCGACACGTGGTGAATGGCTGTGAGCGCGCCAAGTGGCGCTAATCGTTGCGAGGCTCCCGAAGGAGCGCTCGTTAATTAGTTGCTCCCGTCGGATGCACAAAAATTTAGTACCACCTCGAATAGAAAAAAAATATTTTCGACGGTGAACGGATGAAAATATTTATGAAATGCACCTTGCTTTATTAGTATAGGTATAGGTATAGAGTATAGATAAGGATCGTGTTGTAAGCCCCTATTCGCTCATTATGGTGTCATTTGTGTGAAAAAAAAAATCATGTTTACCCATTAGAGCTCGAGAAAATGCCACCAGAAGGGAAACTAAAGCTGACTTTTTGACGCTGTTGCATAGCGTACCTCCAACACTTATAAGTATAAGAGTGGCTTCTCCATGGTCGGTTTCATACTTGGGACTACCTATATGAAATTTTAGAGTAAATGAAAGAAAGGAATGTACTATCACAACTGGACAGTCAAACCATTTGTGTTACTAAACGATCTCACTATTTTAGTTTGTCAATCATCTAATTTTACATTTGCTTATGATAGCTTACGCTGTAAAGAAACTATTGCACTTTAGTGGATTTTCTTTTTTCATTAGCAAATTGACCCCTATAATGTTCAACCAGATGTACCGGAGCAAAGCAAAGCAGATGCTCTGCTTCGTGTCCGAGGCTCCGAGCTGGTCCTTTCCTAGCAAAGCAGACGCTCTACTGCCAGCGTGTTCGCCGGAGATGCTCTCACGGTGGTGGGAGGGAAAGGGATAGCGTGTCCGTCAGAGATGCTCACACACGTACGGTGGCCGGAGGGAAAGGCGATAGCGTGTCCGCCGGAGATTCTCTTGTCCCAACCAAATATCCATCTCACATGCATAGCTCCTCGGCCCTGGCCACACTCTCCTCCACTCCATTTTCCACCAGACCACCACCAGTACGTCGACCCAAATTGATCCTCTCTCATTCCCAAGTCCCAACTCGACAGTGCCGGTGATCAATGGCGTCGGGCGCCAGGGAGGAAGCTCCCAGTCCCAGCTCGCCCATTGTGGTCCAAACAAACTCTCCACGGGAGATGGATGCCCGGCTGCTAGCGCTGGTCTGCTCAGGCACTTTCCAGGATCTCGAATCATTCCTCGACGGACAAGACCAGCAAGCAGCTGCCGCCGTCGGAGGCTCCGCGACACGGCGGCCTCCCGGTGACGACGAGGAAGCATTTCTCAGAGAGTCGCTGCTGGACGGGGTCACCGTCGGAGGCGACACTGTTCTCCATGTGGTCGCCACCAATGGTGACTCTCAAGACTTCCTGAAGAAAGCCAGCCTCGTCCACACCAAGGCACGGAGCCTCCTCTATGTGCAGAACAATGACGGAGATACGCCCCTGCATTGTGCTGCACGGGAGGGGAGCTTCGCCATGGCGTCTCGTCTCATTGATCTTGCCAGAGGAGGCGATGATGCCAATGCCAACAGAGTGAAGGCGCTGCTGAGAACAGAAAACAAGATCAAATGGACAGCCTTGCATGAGGCTATCAAGTCAGTCCCCGTTGGGCACAATGATATCGTCGAGTTGCTCATGAAGGAGGACTCGCAGTTGGCCAGCTTTCCTAAAGATGGCACGTCGCCATTGTACCTGGCCATCTTGGAGGGGAGAAGTTTCACCGCGGAAACACTGTATGAGTTGAGCAGCGGGGTGCTCTCATACTCTGGACCAAATGGACAAAATGCGCTGCATGCTGCCGTTCTTCGAGGCAAAGGTAAATGCGTGCCTTCCTCTTCAACTTTACATCTCGTTTTCACTTACCATTTTTTTTCTATTCATTTTTTGCAAGATACATACAGTTGAAAATACATTTGCCTCATCAGTGTTTTTACATTTTGGATTCAGGACCGTTAACGTATTTGTTTAAAGGCTATACGCCGAGTTCTATGTTCTATAAACATATAGATTTGTGTGTTGGAATAACTCAAACAGAGTTTTAAGTGGATTCGGTATGTTAGTTTTGGAGTTTCATATCCGATTCTGTGTCGAGCAAGTAAACGATTCAGAGTCTAGGCAGTCACTGAATAGGCTATATATGTGAATACACCTAGCTTGTACACCATTAGAAAACAAGAAGAGAAATAAAGATAAAAAAACATGATATGTGCTTCCATGCGCGTTCTGGTCGAGCAAATCCAGAGCGGATAATCGTGTCTTGTGTTTCCGTTCATGATCGGAGTTGTGCATATATGATGAGTTGTGTTGCTGCTGGACATGAGCTGCCGCAAGATTGCGTCTTCAATCTTTGGAAAAGCTGACATCTAGTTTAGCCTTCTTTTTATAGCTTTTTTTGCCTTTTTGCTCTCTATTTATATTGATTGGTTTAACCGCTCGCAGATCCTACAAAGATGTTGGAATGGAACAACATCCTTGCATTGCAACGGGATAACAACGGACGTACACCTCTTCACTTTGCCGCCATAGCTGTTCCAGGGAATCAGAAAATACGTTCACAAGTACTGAAAGCCAATGCAGAGGCATTGTATCAGCCAGACCACAATGGATTATTCCCCATACACATGGCTGCATCTATCGGTGCAACAAGGGTAGTCAGTGAATTCATTGAAAACACGCCCAATTGTGCCGGTTTGCGTGATGCTAGGAAAATGGCATTTCTTCATGTTGCAGTTGATAAAAAGAAAATATCGACAGTTAGTTATGCTTGCAAGAATGCAACATTATCATGGATTTTGAATATGCAAGACAAGAATGGGAACACTGCACTGCACCTAGCTGTCAAGGCTGGCAGTGTTAAAATATTTTGTTGTCTGTTCAGGAATAGACAAGTACAATTGAATTTGACAAATAAGAAAGGGGAGACTCCACTAGATATAGCGTATCAAAATATTCCTAAAGGCCTGCATGCTTACATGGTAATGTACACTGTCATTTTACTTTTAGGCAGAAGCTTGTAGGTGAGCATAAACAGCTGAGATTTTTGCGGTCTAACTTCTACTTATGTTGATTTTGCAGCACAGTGAAGCAAGAATACTCTCTTTACTTCAATATGCTGGTGCTAAAAGGGGTATCCGTCACCTGCAGGATTACCTTGAACAAAGCAATATTGTCCAAAAAAAGCAGGGTGAAATAGATGAAATGGAGAAAGTGAAGGACGCGACACAAAGTCTATGCATTGGGTCGGTCCTTATCGCAACCGTGACATTTGGTGCAGCTTTTGCCATGCCTGGAGGTTACAGAGCCGATGATCACACTAATGGAGGGACACCAACACTCGCTGGAAGGTATGGTTTTGATGCATTCACCCTGGCCAACGGACTTGCGTTCACTTGCTCCACTATGGCAACAATTTCTCTCATGTCTTCCGGATCACCCATACGACATCCTCAGAGCCGGATAGAGCACTTACGCATTGCCTACTACCTCATGTCGGTTTCAGTTACAAGCTTGGTTGCTGCCTTTGCACTGGCTACCTATACCATACTAGCTCTGCTTGCTCATAAGACTGCCATCGGATTATGTATCTTGAGCTCTCTCATATTGCTCTATCAAAATTGGGAATTGGCAAGCAATAATATTGCCATGGTAGCACCCCTCTGCAAGAGAAATGGGATAGTCTGGACTTTTGGAGTGTCAGTATTATTTATCGTGGCCAATGTTCTAATTCAATTGTGGCCCATAATAGTCGTATTTTCTTTGGCCACAATAAACTACCATAGTCGAAAAGTGGAACCATTGGTACAACCGCCGACACCACTGTTGGAAATATGCCCTAGAGGCAATAATAAAAGTATTATTATTATATTTCCTTGTTCATGATAATTGTCTTTTATTCATGCTATAACTGTATTATCCGGAAATCGTAATACACGTGTGAATACATAGACCACAATATGTCCCTAGTGAGCCTCTAGTTGACTAGCTCGTTGTGATCAACAGATAGTCATGGTTTCCTGGCTATGGACATTGGATGTCGTTGATAACGGGATCACATCATTAGGAGAATGATGTGATGGACAAGACCCAATCCTAAGACTAGCACAAAGATCGTGTAGTTCGTTTGCTAGAGCTTTGCCAATGTCAAGTATCTTTTCCTTAGACCATGAGATTGTGCAACTCCCGGATACCGTAGGAATGCTTTGGGTGTACCAAACGTCACAACGTAACTGGGTGGCTATAAAGGTGCATTCCAGGTATCTCCGAAAGTGTCTGTTGGGTTGGCACGAATCGAGACTGGGATTTGTCACTCCGTGTAAACGGAGAGGTATCTCTGGGCCCACTCGGTAGGACATCATCATTTGCGCAAATGTGACCAAGGAGTTGATCACGGGATGATGTGTTACTGAACGAGTAAAGTGACTTGCCGGTAACGAGATTGAACAAGGTATCGGTATACCGACGATCGAATCTCGGGCAAGTAAAATACCGCTAGACAAAGGGAATTGTATACGGGATCGATTGAGTCCTTGACATCGTGGTTCATCCGATGAGATCATCGTGGAACATGTGGGAGCCATCATGGGTATCCAGATCCCGCTGTTGGTTATTGACCGGAGAACGTCTCGGTCATGTCTGCATGTCTCCCGAACCCGTAGGGTCTACACACTTAAGGTTCGATGACGCTAGGGTTATAAAGGAAGCTTGTATGTGGTTACCGAATGTTGTTCGGAGTCCCGGATGAGATCCCGGACGTCACGAGGAGTTCCGGAATGGTCCGGAGGTAAAGATTTATATATGGGAAGTCCTGTTTTGGACACCGGAAGAGTTTCGGGGTTTATCGGTATTGTACCGGGACCACCGGGAGGGTCCCGGGGGTCCACCAAGTGGGGCCACCGGCCCCGGAGGCTTGCTTGGGCCTAGAGTGGAAAGGGACCAGCCCCAGAGTGGGCTGGTGCGCCTCCCACCCTTGCCCAAGGCGCAGCCAAGAGGGGAGAGGGGAAACCCTAGGGCAGATGGGCCTTAAGGCCCATACTCCCTGCGCCTCCCTCTCCTCCCCCTCCTGGCCGCCGCCCCCTTTGCCATCTAGGGCTGGCCGCACCCCTTGGGGGTGGGAAACCCTAGAGGGGGGCGCAGCCCCCTCTCCCCCTATAAATAGTGAGGCATAGGGCTGCCCAGAGAATAGATAGAATACACGTGATTCGATCTCTGCCTTTGGTTGCAGCCCTCTCCCTCTCTCCCAAGTACTCCTCCTCTCCCGTGGTGCTTAGCGAAGCCCTGCAGGATAGCCACGCTCCTCCTCCACCATCACCACGCCGTTGTGCTGCTGTTGGATGGAGTCTTCCTCAACCTCTCCCTCTCCCCTTGCTGGATCAAGGCGTGGGAGACGTCATCGGGCTGTACGTGTGTTGAACGCGGAGGTGCCGTCCGTTCGGCACTTGATCATCGGTGATCTGAATCACGACGAGTACGACTCCATCAACCCCGTTCACTTGAACGCTTCCGCTTAGCGATCTACAAGGGTATGTAGATGCAAACTCTCCTCTCTTTCTACTTGTTGCTGGTCTCTCCATAGATAGATCTTGGTGTTACGTAGGAAAATTTTTGAATTTCTGCTACGTTCCCCAACAGTGGCATCATGAGCTAGGTCTATTGCGTAGATTCTTTGCACGAGTAGAACACAAAGTAGTTGTGGGCGTTGATGTTGTTCAATATGCTTACCGTTACTAGTCAAATCTTGTTTCGACGGTATTGTGGGATGAAGCGGCCCGGACCGACCTTACACGTACTCTTACGTGAGACAGGTTCCACCGATTGACATGCACTTGGTGCATAAGGTGGCTAGCGGGTGCCAGTCTCTCCCACTTTAGTCGGAACGGATTCGATGAAAAGGGTCCTTATGAAGGGTAAATAGCAATTGGCATATCACGTTGTGGTCTTGCGTAGGTAAGAAACGTTCTTGCTAGAAACCCATAGCAGCCACGTAAAACATGCAACAACAATTAGAGGACGTCTAACTTGTTTTTGCAGGGTATGCTATGTGATGTGATATGGCCAAAAGGATGTGATGAATGATATGTGATGTATGAGATTGATCATGTTCTTGTAATAGGATTCACGACTTGCATGTCGATGAGTATGACAACCGGCAGGAGCCATAGGAGTTGTCTTTATTTTTTTGTATGACCTGCGTGTCATTGAAGAACGCCATGTAACTTACTTTACTTTATTGCTAAACGTGTTAGCCATAGAAGTAGAAGTAGTCGTTGGCGTGACAACTTCATGAAGACACGATGATGGAGATCATGATGATGGAGATCATGGTGTCAAGCCGGTGACAAGATGATCATGGAGCCCCGAAGATGAAGATCAAAGGAGCTATATGATATTGGCCATATCATGTCACTACTCTATTTGATTGCATGTGATGTTTATCATGTTTATGCATCTTGTTTACTTAGGACAATGGTAGTAAATAAGATGATCCCTTACAAAATTTCAAGAAGTGTTCTCCCCTAACTGTGCACCGTTGCTACAGTTCGTCGCTTCTAAGCACCACGTGATGATCGGGTGTGATGGATTCATACGTTCACATACAACGGGTGTAAGACAGTTTTACACAGCGAAAACACTTAGGGTTAACTTGACGAGCCTAGCATGTGCAGACATGGCCTCGGAACACGGAGACCGAAAGGTCGAGCATGAGTCGTATAGTAGATACGATCAACATGAAGATGTTCACCGACATTAACTAGTCCGTCTCACGTGATGATCGGACACGGGCTAGTTGACTCGGATCATGTAATCACTTAGATGACTAGAGGGATGTCTATCTGAGTGGGAGTTCATAAGATGAACTTAATTATCCTGAACATAGTCAAAAGACCTTTTGCAAATTATGTCGTAGCTCACGCTATAGTTCTACTGTTTAGATATGTTCCTAGAGAAAATATAGTTGAAAGTTGATAGTAGCAATTATGCGATCAGTAGAAAGCTCATGTCCTTAATGCACCGCTCAATGTGCTGAACCCCAAACATCGTTTGTGGATGTTTCGAACATCGAACATACACGTTTTGATAACTACGTGATAGTTCAGTTAAATGGTTTAGAGTATAGGCACCAAAGACGTTTTCGAAATGTCGCGGAACATATGAGATGTTTCGAGGGCTGAAATTAAGATTTCAGGCTCGTGCCCACGTCAAGAGGTATAAGACCTCCGACGATTTTCTTAGCCTGCAAACTAAGGGAGAAAAGCTCAATCGTTGAGCTTGTGCTCAGATTGTCTGAGTATAACAATCACTTGAATCAAGTGGGAGTTGATCTTCCAGATGAAATAGTGATAGTTTCTCCGAAGTCATTGCCACCAAGCTGCTAGAGCTTCGTGATGAACTATAACATATCAAGGATAGAGATGATGATCCTTGAGGTATTCGCGTTGTTTGACATCGCGAAAGTAGAAATCAAGAAGGAGCATCAATTGTTGATGGTTGGTGAAACCACTAGTTTCAAGAAGGGCAAGGGCAAGAAGGGATACTTCATGAAACGGCAAATCAGCTGCTTCTCCAGTGAAGAAACCCGAGGTTGAACCCAAACCCGAGACTAAGTGCTTCTGTGATAAGGGGAACAACCACTGGAGCAGGATTACCCTAGATACTTGGTAGATGAGAAGGCTGGCAAGGTCGATAGAAGTATATTGGATATACATTGTGTTAATGTGTACTTTACTAGTACTCCTAGTAGCACCAGGGTATTAGATACCGGTTCGGTTGCTAAGTGTTAGTAACTCGAAATAAAAGCTACGGAATAAAACGGAGACTAGCTAAAGGTGAGCTGACGATATGTGTTGGAAGTGTTTCCAAGTTTGATGTGATCTAACATCGCACGCTCCCTCTACCATCAAGATTAGTATTAAACCTGAATAAGTGCTCTTGCACCTAAAGGAATGGTTTATTGAATCTTGATCGTAGTGATACACATTTTCATGCCAAAAGATATAAGATAGTAATGATAGTACCACTTACTTGTGGCACTGCCATGTAAGTCATAATGGTACAAAACGCATGAAGAAGCTCCATGTTGATGGATCTTTGGACTCACTCATTTTTTTGAAAAGTTTGAGACATGCGAACCATGTCTATTGGTATATATGCATGAAGAAACTCCATGCAAATGGACCGTTTGAACTCACTTGATTTTGAATCACTTGAGATATGCAAATCATACCACATAGGCAAGATGACTGAAAAGCCTCGGTTTCAATAAGATGGAACAAGATAGCAACTTGTTGGAAGTAACACATTTTGATGTGTGCAGTCCAATGAGTGCTGAGGCATGCAGTGAATATCAGTATGTTCTTACTTCACAGATGATTCGAGTAGATGTTGAGAATATTTACTTGATGAAACACAAGTCTGAATTATTGAATGGTTCAAGTAATTTCAGAGTGAAGTAGAAGATCATTGTGACAAAAGGATAAAATGTCTATGATATGATCATAGAGATGAATATCTGAGTTACGAGTTTTGGCACACAATTAAGACATTGTGGAAATTGTTTCACAATTAATACCGCCTGGAACACCATAGTGTGATGGTGTGTCCGAACATCATAGTTGCACCCTATTGGATATGATGCGTACCATGATTTCTCTTATCGAATTACCACTATCGTTCATGGGTTAGGCATTAGAGACAACCACATTCACTTTAAATAGGGCACCACGTAATTCCGATGAGATGACACCGTATGAATTATGGTTTAGAGAAACCTAAGTTGTCGTTTCTTAAAGGTTTGGGGCTGCGACGCTTATATGAAAAAGTTTCAGGATTAAGCTCGAACCCAAAGCGGATAAAATGCATCTTCATAGGAAAACCAAAACAGTTGGGTATACCTCCTAATTCAGATCCGAAAGCAATATGGATTGTTTCTAGAATCGGGTCCTTTCTCGAGGAAAGGTTTCTCTCGAAAGAATTGAGTGGGAGGATGGTGGAAACTTGATGAGGTTATTGAACCGTCTCTTCAACTAGTGTGTGGCAGGGCACAGGAAGATTGTTCCTGTGGCACCTACACCAATTGAAGTGGAAGCTTATGATATTGATCATGAAACTTCGGATCAAGTCACTACCAAACCTCGTAGGACGACAAGAACACGTACTACTTCGGAGTGGTAAGGTGATCCTGTCTTGAAGGTCATGTTGCTAGACAACAATGAACCTACGAGCTATGGAGAAGCGATGGTGGGCCCAAATTCCTACAAATGGTTAGAGGCCATAAAATCCGAGAACGGATCCATGGACTTTGGTGGACTTGCCCGATGATCGGCAAGCCATTAAGATAAATGGATCTTTAAGAAGAAGACGGACGTGGATGGTAATGTCACCGTCCATGAAGCTCGACTTGTGGCGAAAAGTTCTTCACAAGTTCAAGGAGTTGACTACGATGAGATTTTCTCATCCGTAGCGATGCTTAAAGTCCGTCGGATTCATGTTAGCATTAGCTGTATTTATGAAATCTGGCAGATGGATATCAAAACGAGTTTCCTTACCAGTTTTCGTGAGGAAAGGTTGTATGTAATACAATCAGAAAGTTTTTTGTCGATCCTAAGGATGCTAAAAGGTATGCTAGCTCCAGCGATCCTTCTAAGGACTGGAGTGAGCATCTCGGAGTTGGAATGTATGCTTTGATGATGATCAAAGATTTTGGATTTATACAAAGTTTATAAGAAACTTGTATTTCCAAAGAAGTGAGTGGGAGCACTATAGAATTTCTGATGAGTATATTGATGATCAGAGATGATGTAGAATTTCTGGAAAGCATATAGGGTTATTTTGAAAGTGTTTTTCAATGGAAAGCCTGGATTAAGCTACTTGAACATTGAGCATCAAGATATATAAGGATAGATCAAAATGCTTAATAATACTTTCAAATGAGCACATACCTTGACATGATCTTGAAGGTGTTCAAGATGGACCAGTCAAAGAAGGAGTTCTTGCCTGAGTTGTAAGGTACGAAGTTAAGACTTAAAGCTCGACCACGGCAGAATAGAGAGAAAGGACGAAGGTCGTCCCCTATGCTTAAGACGTAGGCTCTACAGTATGCTGTGCTGTGTACCGCACCGAAAGTGTGCCTTGCCATGAGTCAGTCAAGGGGTACAAGAGTGATCCATCAATGGATCACAGGACAGCGGTCAAAGTTATCCTTAGTAACTAGTGGACTAAGGAATTTTCTCGATTATGGAGGTGGTAAAAGAGTTCGTCGTAAAGGTTATGACGATGCAAGCTTGACACCTATCCGGATAGCTCTGAGTAGAGAGACCGGATACATATAATGGAGCAATAATTTAGAATAGCTCCAAGTAGAACAGTTATTTGGAATAGCTCCAAATAGAGCGTGGTAGCTGCATCTAGGAGATGACATAGAGATTTGTAAAACACACACGGATCTGAAAGGTTCGGACCCGTTGACTAAAACCTCTCTCACAAGCAACATGATCAAACCTAAAACTCATTGAGTATTAATCACATAGTGATGTGAACTAGACTACTGATTCTAGTAAACTCTTGGGTATTAGTCACATGGTGATGTGACCTGTGAGTGTTAATCACATGGCGATGTGAACTAGATTATTGACTCTAGTGCAAGTGGGAGACTGTTGGAAATATGCCCTAGAGGCAATAATAAAAGTATTATTATTATATTTCCTTGTTCATGATAATTGTCTTTTATTCATGCTATAACTGTATTATCCGGAAATCGTAATACACGTGTGAATACATAGACCACAATATGTCCCTAGTGAGCCTCTAGTTGACTAGCTCGTTGTGATCAACAGATAGTCATGGTTTCCTGGCTATGGACATTGGATGTCGTTGATAACGGGATCACATCATTAGGAGAATGATGTGATGGACAAGACCCAATCCTAAGACTAGCACAAAGATCGTGTAGTTCGTTTGCTAGAGCTTTGCCAATGTCAAGTATCTTTTCCTTAGACCATGAGATTGTGCAACTCCCGGATACCGTAGGAATGCTTTGGGTGTACCAAACGTCACAACGTAACTGGGTGGCTATAAAGGTGCATTCCAGGTATCTCCGAAAGTGTCTGTTGGGTTGGCACGAATCGAGACTGGGATTTGTCACTCCGTGTAAACAGAGAGGTATCTCTGGGCCCACTCGGTAGGACATCATCATTTGCGCAAATGTGACCAAGGAGTTGATCACGGGATGATGTGTTACTGAACGAGTAAAGTGACTTGCCGGTAACGAGATTGAACAAGGTATCGGTATACCGACGATCGAATCTCGGGCAAGTAAAATACCGCTAGACAAAGGGAATTGTATACGGGATCGATTGAGTCCTTGACATCGTGGTTCATCCGATGAGATCATCGTGGAACATGTGGGAGCCATCATGGGTATCCAGATCCCGCTGTTGGTTATTGACCGGAGAACGTCTCGGTCATGTCTGCATGTCTCCCGAACCCGTAGGGTCTACACACTTAAGGTTCGATGACGCTAGGGTTATAAAGGAAGCTTGTATGTGGTTACCGAATGTTGTTCGGAGTCCCGGATGAGATCCCGGACGTCACGAGGAGTTCCGGAATGGTCCGGAGGTAAAGATTTATATATGGGAAGTCCTGTTTTGGACACCGGAAGAGTTTCGGGGTTTATCGGTATTGTACCGGGACCACCGGGAGGGTCCCGGGGGTCCACCAAGTGGGGCCACCGGCCCCGGAGGCTTGCTTGGGCCTAGAGTGGAAAGGGACCAGCCCCAGAGTGGGCTGGTGCGCCTCCCACCCTTGCCCAAGGCGCAGCCAAGAGGGGAGAGGGGAAACCCTAGGGCAGATGGGCCTTAAGGCCCATACTCCCTGCGCCTCCCTCTCCTCCCCCTCCTGGCCGCTGCCCCCTTTGCCATCTAGGGCTGGCCGCACCCCTTGGGGGTGGGAAACCCTAGAGGGGGGCGCAGCCCCCTCTCCCCCTATAAATAGTGAGGCATAGGGCTGCCCAGAGAATAGATAGAATACACGTGATTCGATCTCTGCCTTTGGTTGCAGCCCTCTCCCTCTCTCCCAAGTACTCCTCCTCTCCCGTGGTGCTTAGCGAAGCCCTGCAGGATAGCCACGCTCCTCCTCCACCATCACCACGCCGTTGTGCTGCTGTTGGATGGAGTCTTCCTCAACCTCTCCCTCTCCCCTTGCTGGATCAAGGCGTGGGAGACGTCATCGGGCTGTACGTGTGTTGAACGCGGAGGTGCCGTCCGTTCGGCACTTGATCATCGGTGATCTGAATCACGACGAGTACGACTCCATCAACCCCGTTCACTTGAACGCTTCCGCTTAGTGATCTACAAGGGTATGTAGATGCAAACTCTCCTCTCTTTCTACTCGTTGCTGGCCTCTCCATAGATAGATCTTGGTGTTACGTAGGAAAATTTTTGAATTTCTGCTACGTTCCCCAACAACCACTAACTTGAAGAGGGACCGAATATAGGCAGTAAAAGAGGACATATTATCTTTATCAGTACCATATTTTCCAACTGAGTGATTTTTTCCGCATTATCAGCTGGAGATTTCGATCAGATATACTACCATCAGAATTGTGTTTTTGTTGAGAAACTTCAATAATATGTGTATATGTTCTGTGGTGCTGAGACATTTCTGTGTAAGTGTTATTGTGCTTGTAACAATGTAAACAATCGTCAGTGCATTTGATTGCAAACTGCTTTGTGATGGTATATGCAATTCGTCTGGCCTAATAGAAGGAGCCATGTTATTTTCTGTTATGAATTGATCTTTTGAACAATTATTTTGAGTATAAATTCCTCTATACTGGTTGCAAAGAAATCACTCCCTCCATTCCGTAATTCTTGTCGTGGTTTTAGTTCAAATTCCATAATAAATTTGAACTAAAACCACGACAAGAACTATGGATTGGAGGGAGTACTTATTTTGGTCATGCCGGCTGGCCACACCTGTAGGATCGTGTCACACGCTCTGCCATGCCACTAGTGGTCTCTTGGTATGTATTTCCAAGAGCATACATACACTACAACAGGAACACCCCTTTAGCAATGCATCAATGCGTTGTCGTATGCCCATATATATGTTGCTAGGGTCTACACCAACAAATTAGTATGTGTTGCCGTTGGTGGCGTTGGAAGGATCTACAACAACGTATATACATGTGTTGGTAAACAACATGTAGAAGCGTTGTTAGGTAGCAACATTTAAAGCTAGGGCCCAACAACACTTCATATGCGTTGGTGATGACACTACACAAAAGGATTCTAGAAGTGCTTCTCTAGATAGCACGAACAACTAATGATTTTCATATATTGCATCCAAAATTATTAGGTCAACGCCGATAGTGCATATGAGCCACAATATAATAAACAAACAAGTCTCATATATTAAATCAAATATGTGGCATTACAAAGAACATGGTCCAATGATTACAAGAGGTGAAACTATCTAGTAGTAAGCCAATTCTTGACCTTGCAATCAACAAACAAACAAGTCTCATATATTAAATCAAATATGTGGCATTACAAAGAACACAGTCAAACTATAATGGTTGAAACATTGATACTAAAAGTTCCATTCTAGTTGTCTTGTAGTAGCCCAACTGTTTGCCTTGGAAACAAAAATTGTCTTAGCCTTTCAATCAAAATCTGAGTCATGCATCCTCAATTTATCTTGGTAATCTACAAAATAACAATAGGAGATGAGCAACTACAGTAAAGAAAATCAGGTTAATAGAGAAGTAAAATTTAAAGGATTGTACACAGAGGTCGGCTAATTAATAATCAAGTCTCATATATTAAATCAAAATCTGAGTCTTAAAGGATTGTACACACAAGTAATTTTTTTTACCAAGACTTAGATTTGTACACAGAGGTCGGCTAATTAATAATCTGATTGTTAGCCGACTAATTGTCGGCTAATTTGCAAGAAAATTAAAATGTAATGCATCACAAGGAATGAGTGTTGAGTAAAAAGTGTTAGCCTAAACTACAAGTAGCTAGCTCCCTCTTGTACAATCTAGCAGAGGAAAACTACAACCAGCGACTGCACACTAGCTATGTCCACAGACTAGTGAAACGCACACACACCAGAGACTAGAGTTGGAGTACTACTTGAGCTGAATATTTGAATTGAAAGTGGAATGGTCTGATTACAACCGGTTATAGCTACTTGACATAAGCACACACGTCATATTCTAAACTACGTCACTGCTGACCACTTTCTACAGTACAGGATTTACTATACTACTTTTCCACTTATACTGCTACCTTGGCTGGCAAGGTAATACAGCCGCTGTTGCTGCCGACCTGCCTTTGTTTTCCTTGATAGTTAAGTGATCGCTGCTGCTGCTATTGTTGCCATCCGTAGACAAGGTTTGACTCAACAAAAAGGTACACAATCATTCTTCCTGAAAATCGCACGATTGTTAACTGCCGCCTCGAACCACACCTTCAGTCCCTATGCATTGTCATCACTACTTGAAATATCAATCGTCATGCTCCCGTCTTACTACAATTACATACCATATGTACATGCATCAGCCCTTCAGGTATAAGCTTGGTGAAAGAAGTTGAACTTGCTTTTTTACATGGTTTTTGTCTTACACTTAACTGATTGTTATGAGGCTTAAAAGTAGCATTACGTATAATCTCAAACAACTTCCATGTTCCAAGTTCATCTGGTTGCATCATGACACATGTTCTTAATTAAACTGGAACCCATAACAGATCAAGGTTGAATGTAAGTGAATTAGAACCATCATGAAGTAACAACTAAGAATTGGTTACCTCAACTCTAGCTGGGAGATCAAGGGATGAAGAATAGATGCCTTTTTGGTTGATCACGAAATTATGGTCATATCCTTTGCAAACCTGCATGATATACAAAGACATGAGCACAATCTTTACAAACACACACACACACACACACACACACACACAGAGAGAGAGAGAGAGAGCAGCGGTACACACTAAGCAAAATACCTTACAGGTTCGCAACTTCTCTCTCTGCAGAAATCATCTCTTGTTCAACGTTTGGGTAGAAGAATCCACATTTATTTCAACAAGAAATTTGTGGGTCAGTTAAACTGTCCCCTTCAGTGATACGCGTAAAATAGGAAATCTTAGTAGGTTTGAAATCAGCATATGCAGCTGCGCAGGCAGGGACAGGCCTCATTGAGGACCTGGTCCATTGGCGTTGTAGCTTGTAAGATGCGGCCGGCAAGGAAAAACAAAGATGGGCGAGGACAGCGGGGAATATTACTTGACAGAGTACAAATACAGATGCGGGAGAGGCAGAATAGGACCTGCTGAACTACTGAAGTTGGAAGACGGGGGCATCGGTTCTTGCGTCGCTCCTTGCTGTGTGGACTGTGGAGAAACAACGCCGGCGTCTGCATCTCCGGTCATGCGCATGAAACAACGGCGGCGACGCGTTCCCCAACGCAAGGAGGATGGGCGACGACGTCCAGCGTGTCCCCGACGCGCGGAGAAAGTGGCGAGGGAGGATGGCTTGGCGGAGGCTCTTGAACGAACCGAGGGAACAGGGGAGGCAGTCGAGGCCTCAAGGGCAAAGGACGGCGGTGGTTGGAACCCTAGCTGCTGTGGGTGAAACAACGCATCATTTTTTTTCCGGGGTGACAACACATCCTGTTATATCGTTGCTAGACATACGTTGGTATAGGGGGGTTCTTGTTGTAGTGATAATGGATGGCCTAATGGTCTCTTGGTAAGTCTTCCAAAGAGCATCATTTTTCTTACAGAACCCACTGAAGAACCAACTGGCTCAGTTCCCCGGCAGGGTCGGCAGCATCGTGCGGTGTCGTTTTCAGGAATCCAGGGCAATCGGATGGCATCATCGCGTATGGCGGCTGGCCATCGCCTCCTAAGAGAAGGGGAAAGCCTACTAAGTGGAGCTTGAGATTTCAATGTGACAGATCAAAATTCAAAAGTATCCCACTTCCCACCTAGGTGGTGCTTCCTGTATCGGTACAGAGGTATGGATATCTTGTCATGGCCTTTGCGTATGCGAAATCCAACGGAAAATTACTCCGAATCCAATACAACGCATGACTATATCGTCAAAGATGATGCATTGCTCCTCAATCTTTGTGATCCAAACAGCAGGCAGACTGAATAAAAACTGTACTTACGTGCTATATATGTACAGGTTGCTGAGTGTCGTTATGACAGTGAAGTACAGTCAAAACCCAACAGGTTGATTGTTAAACTATATGCATTGAGGTCACATTTCAGGAGCTGCAATTCTTTGAAAATGTTGTGTTGCAGCTATAACATGCCCGTCGACGAGCAAAAAACAGAGCATGTTGTCTGACACTTAATCCGATCCACAAGGTCGATGCAACAAGTTACTGTATCTTCTTGCAAGTTCAGAAAGAAGAAACTCCAGTTCATGTTGTTCTATCAAATCCTACATGAAGTTTTTGGTGCCATATCTTCACATTGCCCGGTGCAATGCCATCGAAACACGTGAGGAATCCACGGGGTGTGGTGTTATCGACGGTGTGAAGATGTGAAGAAGGTGAAGTCGGGGTGGTGTGCACCGACTTGCTTCAACCAGGAGGCCGCCGCCCAGTGAAGCTCAGACAGCCTCCTATGGTCTGATGACCCTGGTCTCTTCCATAGGTCGCCTTGCATCCTGTATGTTGCCAGCCCGAACGGCGAGAGCGCCGCGATCTCACCATCATCGTGCGCCGGTCCGCTATGTATGGTGTCTGCAGGTGTAGAAACAACGACGCTTGTTAGCATCAGAATTACTTGCTTCCTACTACACTGACATGGTGGAAGATAGTTGTTGTTCATCACAACCAATGTACGTGGCAGATGATAAATATGTACCTTGGAAGACCGATGAGATGGAATGGTAGGTGAGGAAGCAGGCAGAGGTACCCTTCAGGTTGACATGAGCAGGGATGTGATAGATTGGGTACCTAATGGCCATAAATAAGTCAATGTTGATTTGTTAAACAGCAACATTCATACCTCAGCAAGATAATGCTAACAAAATGATGTCTCGATCGACCAGCAAATAAGTAGAGAACAGTGGGGTGATGTCGGAAATCCAAGTGGGTTAGTTAATTAAGTACCATGCCACGGACATCCAGCTCGACGGCGAGAGCTCCGCGCTGCTGAGCGACGTCAGGCATGGGTAATCCTGAGCCAGCTCCGCCACCTGCTCAGCATCATTTAAAAATCAGAATCACCGGCCAACTCCGGCAGACCGGCGAGCAAAGATGGCCGTGGATGAGAACCTTGTGAGCCAGCGGCACCCTCTCGTAGGGCGAGTCCCACTCCCTGTACTGAAAGTTCAGGTACCCGCCCTGCTTCGCTGACACGCCGGTAGAGCCGTTGCCGTCGTAGGTGGAGGAAGAATCGTCTTCGTCCGACGCCGCGTCCCACGAGGAGGACCCTGAGCCGGCGAACCGGTCGCCCACGCTGTCGTCGCTCCATGAATCCGTCTCGCTGCCCGTGCTCCTGCGCATCACTAAGAAATCAATGGCGAGTCCCCCACGCAAGAACTATGGTGGATGGATGGATCGGAGAGTGGATGATGTTACAGGCCGATGAATTGATTACCTGGAGGTGGCGCCGAGGGTGTGAGTGGTGGGCTTTGTGGCGGTGTAGAGCTGGACGGCGGAGAGGTAGGGGACGAAGTGCTGCGTGGTGACCACGGCGCGGTCACCGGCGTCGCGGACGGGCACGGCGAGGCCGTAGGCGCTGCTCTCGGCGTAGTGCTCCCAGAGGTCGGACAGCGCGAAGTACTCCACCGCGTCCTTGCTCTTGCCGTCCGGCTGCTGCCACACGCTGCTCGGCGCGCCCTGGAAACGTTCCTGCCGAGCAGAGAAGACCCAAACTGTTCAGAACAGAGCAAAACAGAGCCGTTTTGCCGGTGAAAGCAGAGGACCTGCCATGACCGGTTTGTAAGGATAGATGGATCGATGACGTACCATGGTGGCGGAGCGCCATGGGAGCAGGGGCGTGGCGGCGCGGAGGAAGGCCTCGAGATTACTGCTCTTCTTCATCTTTCGCGACCAGATCGCTCGCACGCATCAACGCGCAGGCCGGTCCCGCGGTCGATCGACCGGGCAAGAATCGGAAGGAATGGATCGAGATTGGGAGAGAAGCCCAGCTGAAATAGCAATCGATACTAGTAGTTTCTACTTTCTAGTGGTGCTAGCTAGCTTTAGCTTAGGTAGGAGACGGTGGATAGGGAGAAGCTAGGGGAGCGGTGGGGTGACGATCGGATAGAGGGAGGGGAAGCTCATCCACAGCATCGAATCCAGCAATCCATTCATGATTTATCCATGCAGACACACACACCCAGAGGCAGGTGGCTAGCTAGGAGACGAGGAAAATTGGGTGCCGGTTGATTTGCGGGGAAGAAGAAGAAGCACGACCATGTCAATGGTTGTGGAGGTGGCGCCAAGGCCAGCGACTCATGGCTGTGGGCGGTGGGAGTAGATTCGCGGGCAGTGGAGGAGATCCAACACCCACCGTGCCGTCGCTGCTGTCCACACACGCACGCGCGCGCTCCGTAACAAATGCACCACTACTGGCCTAGCTTAACTGCTCCATGTGATGTAGTACTGGCTAGCTGAGGTAGCTAGCGGCCAGGCAGTGGAGGTCCAAGAATTTCTGCGTGTGGATGAAGGCGAATCGGGCACACCGCACCGCACCGCACCTTTGCTACGGATGATGTGTGCGCCATTAACTAAGCCGGTTCGAACAGTGCTCCCGATGTGAGATCCGGGAAAGTAAGAAAGGGAAAGGGTTTTGGATATGTCAGATGATGATCGACGAGCAACCGAAAAGTCGCGGCGTAGGAGGCGGCCGTGGCAGCGGGGATATATGTTTTTTTTCGGCGGATTTGACTTTGGACAAAGTTGCGATTTCGCGTGATCTGACTTACGTAATGTGACGACATTCGGTCAGTGGCATGTGGCCGGCTTGTGGAAGGGCCCACGTGTCAGTGACGGCTTGGTCAACTGAATTGAGCAGGAGTGTTTTAGTCATAGTCGGTGGTATGCTACTTGTCGTCAATGGTTCTGGCTTTGGTGGATGTGGAACAAGCTTAGATCATCTCCAAGGGTAGACCAATATTTTGGCTATGGTAACCAAAAACAATCATGCTTTTACTTTGTATATAAAAATCGGGTACCTAAATTCCAGGTTCTATTTTTATCATGTATGTATTTTTTGCATATGCTATGTTCTGAATAATATGAAACTGATGACAAATATATCCCACACAAATGGTACTAGTACTTAATTATTACATATTTCATCAATTCACAACCTGAAATTCAGCACAAAATTGTTCATAAACCCTAAGGTGCATTTGTCTATTAGGGCTGTCTAGCCTCCTCCTACGAATCACCTCATGGACGACAACGAAACGGCTTGTTTCGGCTGTTTGTTCTTCTCCATGTCACTCAACATGATCATGGCAATGTCCTCATCTTCATCGCAGTGATATTCCTCCTGGAAGTAGGGATCATCATAAGAAGGTGAATCACGCCATCTCATCTACACAATAGAACAACCCCCACTACGAATAGTCCTAGCTCGCAACAAATAGCAAAAACAACTGGGGGGGGGGGGATTCATCGAAAACTTAGCAAGCACCGAGCTCGATTTCGGTCTGCAGAGCTCGACATGGCGGAGGTGAGAGCCAATGCCTAGGTGATGGTGGGGACGGAGGGGGCGGGGATCAGCCAAGAATTGCGGGGCTGCGACAGCGGAGCTTGATTATTCTCACGATTTTAGCATGCTATGTTGATTTTCACCCAGATAAACAACAACATCAAAATTTCCCTTTCAACACATCAATGCATACAGTCGCATCTTAATATGCTAAAGGCAATTCTTGCACTCTAAAATTAAAGTACATTGGTATATACAAGGGGATAATTATTTTTATGAGAAACTTCCATTACAACATTTACATTGTTTCCATGGGCATGAGCACAAATATTCATGGTCGTCCCCTACTTCTACGATGCTCGACCTTCCAATCACTTCTCTTTTAAGAATTTTTTAGGTTCCTCTGTTTTTATTTTTTATTTTTGAAAATTTGTGTGGTGAAACACTAGAATAAAATGACTCTTTGAAACTTCTAGATTGACTCACAAGCGATGCTTTATTTAAAGACATATTACTAGGATTTTCTCATGTAATCCTTTCACCAAGATACCAAAGTATATCAAAGCCAAATTTATTTAACAAATATTTGGCTCTAATTAGAGAGCACATGGTAACATAGAGCATGTACTATCAAAGTGTACCCCTCTTCCAACGCATTGCCATGCGATGAAAGAACAATTAATTAACACAAAGTAATTACCAATGCATGATATAAGCGGTTTCTTGCAATTTTAGTGTATTTGGGACATGGAGAGGGAGGAAATAAGTGTCCTCTCTCATAATAATTACAAGCAGTAGCGACAAAGTTAAAACTATAATTTTTATTAGCATCATCATGAGCACAAACGAATCGCAAACCACCAATATATGAAACAAGATAAGGCCATCAATTGTGGATGCAAGATTAGCTATTGTATTTTTGGCATATATAACAATAGTAAATTCATGTCCATATAATTCTTCTATATGGTCATAATGGCCTTCATTAGAGTAAGTATCAAAGTCATCAACAAGGGACTTTTTATCTAATTAGTTGAAAGGATCATATATTTCATCCTCTAAGCATGCAGGGTAACCAACAATAGATTGAGGTAAAGAGTTAGAATTATTAGAAGATTGACAGGGGTAGCTAATCCACTCTCCCCATTTTGTTCATCACTCTCCTCGTCTTCTTTCTCATCTAATGAGCATTTCTTTTTAGCAGTTTCCTGTTCCATAACCTCACTTGTTGTCCCTACCAAACATATGCCTCTTCTCCGGCGCCGGCGACTCTATCAGTTTGTTCAATAATTCATGAATAGTATCTAAAAAATTTTAAACAATATCCAAGGATCTTTTATTTCAAAGATTTAATAGCACAAGCAACATCATTTGTTTCAACTTTATCAACCATAGAAGCAATTTCATATGTGGCCTTAAAATGAAGAAAAATGTTCAAATTTCTCTATTTCATAATAATTAGACTCATACTTAACATAAGAAGCTAGTGTATCATTGACATAATACTCACATTGGAATAGAAAGTGTTTACAACGTTTCCTAGAGCAACAAGATATTTGATATATAGATTTCACACAAATCACCAACCAAGCCATTCAATTCTTTGAGCATACCCTTCAAGTGTTTCCCTTTCTGAGGCGAACGGTGTTTCAGAAACAAAATCATGCTCTCCCTATGTATTTACCCATACTAAGCCAGGTTGGATATTAGCACACACACAAATGGATGTAAGATAATCCAAGTATTAACTTCTTTAGTGGTGAGGATTTTAGGAGGTTCCTCAACTCTTTTCTTAGTAGGTAGAACTACTTTATTTACGTTTCCTACATATAATGGAAGATAGAAAACATATGCAAAACCATAAAATCTATTTATTGATAAAGCAAATAAATGCACCCAAGAATATTCACCCTAGTGGTATATTCCCCAACAATGTTGCCATCAAAAAGCTTGATAATCCCCAAATGCAAGGAATTGTTGTACCATTTTTCAATATGGAGGAGGAAGTATGAAGTGTCGATATCACAAGGGAGCGAAAGGTGGAAATCTATTTCTCTCATGCTCTATTTGTCCACCAATACACCCATATGTACACTAATGTTTGCTTTACATAGACTCTCTGACTAAAGATAGTTTGCAGGTATAAAAGCAGTAATGAGCAAGATTATTCAGTATTAGTAGATAAAAGTCAGTTGTAATATAAAGTTGCAATAAAGTAAAAGGAAGCAACTATGAAGTAGTGGTTGTAGGTGTTGCAGAACTGTCCCTAGCTAATTGGCTACGATACAAGACCGATAATCATGCATTGTAGTTTTATATGTGGGAGATGTATGTGCTAACATGCAGCAAAATGCATTGGCTAACATGTTCTTTTGATTGAAAACCTTAGCAAGCATCTGCAAATACTTTGAATTTAAGGTAAAACACAACCATGTCATTAATAACCATGGGTTCTCTTTACCCCATATGCTTGTACTTCTACACTCAGGCACCGTAATATCTATCACTCTGGTCGCCCTATACATATTCACCACAAGATATTACTAAAACTAAAGTGTGATCTAACATACAACACCATATCATAATATACAACTCATATCAATCATAATAGATCACCAAAGATATAAGACAAAACTAATGTACTCAGACATAATGAAAGTGCAATAAATATTTGGATACAAATTCATCACATCAAACACCATATTTAAGTAGGGGATTACATAGGTTTGTAGATAAGTATACCACTGTTGAGAGGGAGGTGACGACAATGGAGATGGTGGTTGTCGATGGAGACACTGGTGGTGATAACGGTTCCCGACATCTTTCTTGTGCCGCTGATACAGATTGGAAGAGATCTCCCTTCTTATTCCTTGGCCTTATACCTAGGTGGGATAAGCTTTCCCCTCCAGTTTTGGTGTCCATCATGGTCCTAAGAGGGAGAGAGTCCGCTTGGAGATAGGATCTATCCTTGGGCAGTAGTGTTCTAGATGCTAAAATATGAGTCTCGTCACCATTTTGTTTATTTCAAAGATCCATAAATCCAAAAAATTCAAAACAAATCAATTCAGAAACTCCAATAACAAGTTTGTGGCAAAAGGATGTCATCAGGGGAGCTCCCTACCTCCAATGTGGTAGGGGCTCATCGACAAGTTCTATGCTACGGGAGGAGGCTGTGTGGAGGCTTGGGGAGCCCCTTCCATGTGGCCTTCTGGCCCATGGGTCCTTCTGGTAAAAAAAACATCCTCATCTTTCTTATTTTATTTTTTCTATCCCTAGAAATACCATTTTTCTGTTGTATCAAAAACACTAGAAAACAACAGATGACACTTGACACTGAATTAATATGTTAGTCCACTAAACATAATATAAAAAGGTGCCCAATGTATGTTCATATGGTATAAATATAGCATGAACATAACAAAAGTTGTAGATATGTTTGAAACATATCATCGGGAGCATAAGAAAAGCTTGTCAAAACATGCCCATGTGGGATCTAGTTTGAAAACCAAGCAGACAAGAAATTGACGATAAAAACCAATTGCAAATCTTTTAAATATTTAGGATAAAAGTTTTTATTTGTGAATCAACTTTTAGTCCAATGTTGTCAGCATGCTTGTATTTTCTTTGTGCACTTTGTGTTCTCTCTTATCTCTTGTTATGTGCACCTAGGAACCTCCTTTGTTTGCAATCACTAGCCATCTCCTAGACTTTGCATGCAAACTAGAATGTTCTTGCACAAAATAGATTGTGTGGTGGTTTGGAGACTAATACACTAGCATCAGCTTGTTATGTTTTTCATACAAATATTGATGAAACACATTATAACCATTGGACATAATTATGCATGCTATGGATAATATGATTTCCATACTGAGTACAAAGCACATATATTTCGATGGTTAACTACTATCCCAATATCAATACACTACTGGAATCTGGCACTTTGCCATCTGCCATGGCAGATGGCAAAGGCATGGTCAGCGGATGGCAAAGGCTTTGCCATCTGCCAGCAGATGGCAGACAGTTTGTCTGAAACCCTGCCGGTAAAGGCTTCTTTGCCATCTGCTGGCTGATGGCAAAGAGCTTGTGGCTTTGCCATCAGCTAGCAGATGGCAAAGCCTCTTAACGGGGTTAGCCACGTTAGAAGGTTAACGGCATACTTTGCCGTCTGCCAGCAGATGGCAAAGGCTGCAGGCTCTTTGCCGTCTGCCAACAGATGGTAAAGGCTGCATGCTTTGCCATCTGCCAGCACATGGCAAAGAGCTTTGCCATCTGCCGGCAGATGGCAAAGACCCCAAATAGGCCAGCCCAAATTTTACATGTAGATGACACGTGGCCTCTTTGCCATCTGCCAGCTAATGGCAAAGCTCTTTGCCATCTGCTGGCAGATGGCAAAGTGACTATATTGCCCCATTTAATTTTATTTTTTCTTATATCAATTCATTTTCACCTTCCAATGAAATCAGATAGCAATATCAGGGCATGAACAGATCTAAAGAACACAAACCACAAGCATAGACTCGGAGAAGACCAGGCACGACCACTGTGACGTCACTTCCCTTAATAATTATATCCTTACACTATACACGTTTCACAACTATAATTTGAACACCTGCTTGCCATAAATAAATATATGTTTACACTATACACAAGTGAATCATGTTGTGTCATTTACATGACGGGTAAATTAAATGAACATGTCTTGATTAGGTACGACATACTTTGGACAAGGAAGAGACCTGCAGATAAATAACACAATTAAACAAACAAGTACTGAAATATAAGTGTTCCGCATTAAGCTTGCTAGTAAGGAAAATATCAGGAGATGGCTTGCTAGCTTTCACCTCTAGATCACCCCCATGGCAACTTGATACATCAGAGCAAGAAAACATTCCCCAATGGTTACAAACCTTCGGTGCAAAATGACATTCATGGGATCTGAAGACATCACTAAGAAATATCAGGTTCTATATGAGTCTGACTTATTAAAGAACAGAGGACAATGAAGAAAAGTGCAGTACATTAAATCAAGGCCAAATGATACATTGCATGCATCAGCGAGCAGAAAAATAAATGGTGTCTAATATTATATTTTCCCCTTCCAATAGAGAGACTCCTTCTATATGTTTAACCAGTGATTAATTCTGGTTACACCAAATAAACATAGTTCTAAATGATACCAACATTTTTTATGAAACAAAGGACAACCAAAATTAACTCCCCTCGCGTGGAAACTTCATGTCCTTTCAACTCTGAAATTCCACCAAAGGTAAGCATACAATCATTTTATAGTGTATAATTATAGAAAAGAAGAACATGTTACGTGTGTAGATAGCGCAAGGTGGCATATTATCATTGAGAGCATATATTAGCACATAGTATGATGAAAATTGGAACCGGATGTACTGTCAGCATGTCTTTCTCCTTATTCTGTATATCATCATTTCCTCTACACTTGACATGATAGCTTGAGAAAAAAAGAGATGAGTATCCAGATATGTACATAGTTATGGCTAGATTCCTTGTTTTGTCCAAGAAAGATAAGTCATGAGCCCATCATCTTATTACAGCAAGGCACATCTCTATCAGTGGTGCAAGAGGTGTAAATTTTATATTTTCTTTTCAAGAAAAAACTCCTGCAATTTCCAAATGCATGGCCGCAGCCGCTGGCTGCAACGTCGACCCAATGGTGCTTGTCTGGGCGAAGTACAAGGCCGTTGGGCTCGTCGCCGGGGAGTTCTGCAACCCACGTCAGTTTCTATGACTATAATTTCTACTATTGTACTCTTTGTAGTTTTTAATGCATAAATTAATCTAATGTTGGGAGATTTCCAAGGACTAACTAAGACAATCAGAATCGGAGAGGAGAGTTTCTCAACAGCAACAAAATGAATTAGAGGAGAGTCAACTAACCTTCCTTTCTTGCTTCGTCACCCCCTCATGGGTTATGAGCTATGACGACCATGATGCCGACCGTGCGTCCGAGCGCCTGTGGTCTGTACATCGACGACCTGCCCTTTTCTCATTTTCTGGTCACCGAAGAGTTCGATCGACCAGAAACATGGAAGGGCGAGAGTACTCATGTTCCTGCCCTGTGTGTGTTTTCTTTGCGCGAAAGTTCCTGTTTCAGTCAGAGAGGTAGAACAATAAGAAAATGAGGTCTTTCACTTCCTTACAGAATGAAATTTCTGTCTTGCAAGTTTACAAAGTCATCAAGTTAAGCACTTGCGATAAAATTATCTGACTCAGAAAGCTGATATCACTCATACAAAAAACATGTTATACAATATTGAGTTTTGACATAGCTATCAAATCTGAACTGAACTTCACAGAATTCAAAAGTTGTATAGCTGACAATGGGCCGTAGATGTTTAGGAAATATATCAAATACTAATGGTAAAATAGTAAAGATGGTACTAAAGGAATACACTTATAAACTGACCTCATTTTCTACGAAAAAGCAGCGTTCTTCTAGTATTTCTTGATATGAAATCCTCGATCAAATCTTCATAATTAATCTTCTCCAAGACATCATTTTCAAGTGCTATTGTTGCCAATACATTCAGTCTTTCTTGTGTCATAGTCGAACGCAAGTAGGATTTCAACAAACTTCAGTTTAGAAAAGCTCCTTTCGACAGATGCAATTGTCACATGAATGGTTAACAAAACTCTGTATGCAATAACAGCATTAGGATAGATTCAGGAGGGCTTCTTCAAAAAATTCAGAATATCAAGTGGGCCCATAGATTTCTAAAGTGAGCCCTGCAGAAAAAGTAGCTCGCAACACAATTTAAGTCTATCAATATCTTCAGAGTTAATTACACTACTGATACATAAACTTGCACTCCGCGTAAAAATGCATACGTAAACTTGAAAAATGACACAGACCGACCCTAAACTTGCGTTTCGGGTACGTTTTAGTACATTTCCGTTAACTCTCCGTTATACACGACACATCAGCTGGCCCACGCTCCTACCTACATGTGGGTCCCACATGTCAGTTGTAAGTAATGAAATAAAAACATAATAAAAAATAATGTGTCAAGCCAGATTCTAACCAAGAGTGTCACCTCGCATGCACCATATGTTAGCAACTACACCACCTGTTCATTTATGCTAATGGGAGATACATATTATTTATATACTCCCTCCGTCCGAAAATACTTGTCATCAAAATAGATAAAAGGGGATGTATCTAGACGTATTTTAGTTCGAGATACATCTCTTTTTGTCCATTTTGATGACAAGTATTTTCGGACGGAGGGAGTATTTGGGAATAATAACTGATTTGAATAAGGTTTTTCTTTTCCTCTCAATTTCGGTATTTTTTTCACATGGTTCAAAAAATGTAAGTGATAACTTTTTAGGATTCGAAGTCAAGATGCTTTGTGGCACACGTCAGGCACTAGCCATTACAACCTGCTATTTCTTATTAATGTCAGAAGCTCATATGCGCATGTTTCTCATAACAGCTTTTGTTCAAGTGATAAGGCGCGAACCATAATACCTCGTATGCGAAAAATGTACTCTTTTGTATCATTGAATAACTCTTTTTTGAAAAAATAGACGAGGTGTGTTAGCGACGTCTCGAATAGCACCCTTCTCATAAAAACATGCCGAGCAAATCGCTGGAATGGACGCCACAGTTTGTCAGGTATGTGATCAAATAAATTATATTTTTACACTAAATTTTTTAATTCCAATTTTGTTCGAAAATTTAAAATAAAAGTACCAAAACAATCCAGATTTTCCATAAACCCAGGTTTTCGGTCCCTCCAGGAAAAGAATACCGAAATTGACGAAAAAAATTGTTTCAAACCCCTTCTGCGGCATGTATTTTGGTTTCAAATCAACTATTATGCCTAAAATAATTTTTGAATGAAGCCAAAAATAACAAAATAGGAAAAACCTTGTTCGAACCCCCTGTGCAACACGTATTTTGGCCACAAATCAATTATTATTATCAAATGTCTAAATATAGGTTTTGGCTGCAGTGGCTAGTACATGGGTCGTGCCGGGCAACGCCCTGGGTTTTATTTTGATTTTATTTCTTTCCTTGCAACTGACATCTAGGACCCACTCGTAGGTTGGAGCGTAGGCCAACTGACGTGTTGTGATGAACAATAAGTTAACGGAAATGTACTGAAACGTATCTGAAACGCAAGTTATATGGTCGGTTTGTATCATTTTTCAAGTTTATGTATGAATTTGTTCATGGAGTGCAAGTTTATGTACCAATAGTGTAATTAACTCATATCTTTATGTTCTCCACTCTTAAATGCATCTTCAAGATTAACACAAGCAGCCAATAAACTCTTGTCATCCAAGGATCGCAGCCTATCTGTAGTAAACAAGAAACCAAATATCTAGTTTTTGTTTATTCCTTCGCTTTGAAGCACCAGAATCATACATCCTTCCCGGATGCATGATTCCTTCTGTTTAATAAGACACACATAATCTGAATCAATTCAAACTCTGATAATTGTAGCTATAAGAAAATAGAAAAGGACTTCACCCAGATGTAAGATTTTGAATTTTTCGTTTAACAAAAAAGTAGCCTACTGCCTACACTAACGAAATAAAGTAGGGCTTGGACGCTTTATCTACAAGAACCATGGCCTGACAAGAACTTACCCTAGCAAGGGAAGGGATGATGTGCGCTAGGGCTAGTTCATTCGTTGGCTCCAACCTACAAGTTTTAGGTAAAAACAGCACAGGTAAAAGGCTATTTCAAACAGCACAGGTTGGGGCATGAGGTTCAGGCGTGACGCTGGGGCTCAGGAACTCACTCGTACGACGACTTGGGGGTTGGCGACTCCATGGATGCTTCAGCAGCCGCAGCAGCGCGAGCCAACAGCCGGGAGGCTGCTCCCCTCGGCCGCGGGCCACTGCCGTGCCGCGCAGCTCCAGTCGCCGCGGGCCGTGGCGCCCGCCTCCCGCCGCCTTGGGCCCCGCCGCGTCGCGCCCAGCGGCGCGAGCGAGCAAACAACCGTGAGCCACGGCGCCCGCCTCCCGCCGCCTTGGGCCCCGCCACGTCGCCCGCGCCTCCAGCCGCCGCTCGCTAGGGTTGCTGTGCGTGAGTCGGGGTGGAGAATGGATAAGATGTGTGTGCTAGCTGAGGGGGTGTGTCATTTTCTTTTTTTTTTGAGGAAAGGGGTGTGTCAATTGAATACGTATGGATGTGGGACCCTAGGGTTGCCATGTCATCAATCCATGACACAAACATTTCAACCAATGAGAACAAAAATAACCCCACAGTTTTTTTATCTAGAAAAAAATAACCCATCTCTTTGCCATCTGCCAGCAGACGGCAAAAAGAGGTGGGGCTAGTACGCCGTTACACTCTTGACGGCCATAGGATTTGCCAACCTCTTTGCCATCTGCTGGCAGATGGCAAAGATTATTTGCCATCCACTAGCAGATGGCAAAGAATTGGCTGATGGCAACCATGTTATTTGCCGCCTGTCAGTTCTTTGCCATCTGTTTTTTATAAGCAGATGGCAAAGACGTTCTTTGCCATCAGCTGGCAGATGGCAAAGAGCTGGCTGATGGCAAATTCCCAGTTTCCAGTAGTGATACATGTATATTGACAAAGAAATGAGCACGCACATCGAACGAGAGGAGAGAACAAATGATCGGCGTGTAAATTAAATAAGTAGTTTGATAGTTGGAGGTAAATTAAAGTTCATCATATCTCAGCAAGCTCTAACAAATGATGTCTCGACTCAGTATTAAATAGGTAGAGAACACTGGAGCGATGTACATAATCCCAGTTGGATAGTTGATAAGTACCATGTCAGGGACATCCAACTAAATGATGAGAGCTCCGCACGTCAGAACGACATGAGGTTGAGGTAATCCTAAGTCAGCTCCGCCACCTCCTCAACACAAGAGTGGTCAATTGATGGCCTGCAAGTGCACATAGCTTAGTTGTAGCCTTTTCAAAGTAAGAGTATCGATCATATAGGGAGAACATGAATTGGGCTTTTTTCTCTGGTAGTGAATTATGTATTTTTGTGCATGCAGATAGTTGTGACTTAAAGGAAAGTGAGGGCGGATCTACAGATAATTGAGTGACAAAGTGAACTTGGAAGTAAATAACATAAAAACTAAATAAGGAACTATGGCTATAGTGACTGACGCAACTATAGAGGAGTAAGACGTTCGCAGGGAGTCTAGAATCCCCATTGGTATGTGATGCCTGCAAGCCAAACGGGGTAGTGTTACCTGTGTAGGTATTGAGATCATGTTGCATGGGCCCTTAAATTTGACAACACACATAGAGTTCACCATAGTATAACAACTTACTAGACAGATCATACTACTACGAATGCAAATGATGACACATAAAATAGGCACAAATAAATCTTACCACTCATGTACATCTCCCACGCCTATGGGGAATTACTCACTCATCATTATCGGGGAATCATTCACAACAGAGTAAAACCCATGAACACCATATCAATAATACCGGGAAGACAGGGTTGAAACCCACATTCTCGCCCCAACCCTATCGAACAGGTCGGATGTTGATGATCCTGACATTGTCCGCAACTGTTGGAATCAAACGTGACCTAGAGCCTTTGTTAGGAATTCCACCTTCTGCTCACTAGTCCTGATGAAATCGATGACCACCATGCCCTTATCAATGCAGTAACCTATGAAGTGATAGTGGAGATCAATGCGCTTGTTGCGACCGTGAAGCAAATTATTCTTGAGGAGGGAAATCGTCGAATTTTTTGTCACCGAAGATGAGCGCATGGGCGGTGTCTCGATTCAGCATCTCGCCGAGGAGGCGAGCCAGACATGTCGCCTGACATGCCACTATAACTGCCACAATGTACTCCACCTCGCACGAAGAAGTGATGACAACCTTTTGCCTCACTGATTCCCTGTTGATGGGCCTGCTCCTGAGGAAGAACAACATGCTATAGGTGCTCTTCCTGGAGTCCACAACGCCAACGTGGTTGGAGAAGCTGTAGCCAACTAGCTAGGTTCTCGCCATTGCGATGGCCATATACACATCCATGCGTGATTGTGTCCGCGAAGTCCCGGAGCAGTTACTTGATATAGAGCACTATGTGTTTGCATGTCCAACTATTGCAACCAAGTGCCTTAAGGACGCAACGGAAATAGAGCACTCCACTCTACTGTCACCAAAGCCCTTAGGCTGGTCATATTGGGAAGTAACTTAGACTAGTAACATGCATATGTTACTAGTCTATTTTACTACCTCTATAGTGCATACTCCCTCCATCACGGTTTAGAAGGCGCACTTGGAAATTCTCTGGGACCTAGGTGGTTATCTATTGGCTGTGAGATGGGGTAAAAAATAGCATTCACACTACGCATGCATATAGGAATAGTATATCGGAGTACTACTTAGCTGCTAGAAATAAATGCAATGCGCCCTAAACCTTGTCTATTATGAAAACGCACGCAAATTTAATTGTGCCTTCTAAACTGTGACGGAGGGAGTAGTATCATAGATAGTCTCATTTATTGCCATGCATGACACATAGTAGCATCATATTTATTATGTTACGGTATCTACCTATATTACTATAACCATCTCTCTCTTCTTTAATTGCCTGCCACATACTCCCTCCGTCCTTTAAAGAGTGTACTTCCAACTTTGTTGGAGGGTCAAACTATCTCAATGTTTGATCGAGTTTGTGCCAAAATATATCAATGTTTATGAAACCAAATAGGTATATGATGAAAATATATTTTATCATGAATCTAATGCTACTAATTTGATGGCATAAATGTTGGTGCATTATTGTATAAATACCGTCAAACATAAAAAGGTTTGACTTTCCAACAAAGTTGGAAGTACACTCTTCAAAGGACGGAGGGAGTAAGCATGTTTGCGAGTCCCAAATGCATGATACTATTTATGTTACCCCCACTATGGCCAGCCTTATCTAGCCTCACCCGACATAACTAACCACCACCTACCCTAATTTCGAAGGTCCAATCAACCCCAACATAACAAATATCCTCAAAGCCGCATAGATAGATCGCCTCCCTAAACCCTGCCACATGGGACACATCTCGTTCATTCGGACCCATTTGTTCTTCTCTCAGCAACACCTCGTTAAAATCTCCTACACACATCCATGGCAGGGTGGACCCCCTACGGAGTCTAATCACCGTATCCCTCATTTGTTGTCTCAAGCTCAGATTGGCCTCACCATAGATGCAGTTTAGTCTCCATTCATGTTTCCCTGGAACTGAGGTAACCGTGTTAATATGATTAGTCTTCCTAAGGCTCAGTCGACCGGGACTTTGTTAAGTCTCAGTTAATACTATGTCTGTGAGATCTTGCATTGAGACTCATGTAAAAAAAAATTAGTTTTTTTTCTTTCTCTCTTGCATGTTATGTCATTTGACTAAGATTTGGTTAAATCTCAGCCGACTGAGACCTAGCCACACCCTGATATGATACGTGGAAAAGTTTTTAACTCGCAAATTTACATTGTCCCTCCCGAAAACTGCTAGTCCACCACTTCTCCCGCTACTAGCTACTGCAAATCCACCATTGAAACCTAACAGTATTGTCAGGCCTTCCACTCTTTGTCTAGATATACTTGTGTTTCCACGATACAAACTACCGACGGCACACATTCCCGGATGAGCTCCCGGAGCATGCATACTCGTTGTGGGATCGCCAACCCCGCGACATTTGCCAAACAAAGTTCTCACTGATTTTGGCCGCCTCGCTCGTAACATCAGCAACGTCAGCATCTCCTTCTCCTTCCCCTTGTCTCCTTCTCTTCACAATTGGTGCCTTGCCCGGTGTACCAGCCCCAAGGCTATCCATTGCCACCGGTGTAGCCCCCTCGATTTGCAGCACCTTCCCTGCAACCGTACCTGGCTGGCGCGGTCACCGGCGTCCCGGACAGGCACAGCGAGGCCGTAGGCGCTGCTCTCGGCGTAGTACTCCACCGCGAGGTCGGAGAGGGCAAAGTACTCCGCCGCGTCCTTGTTCTTGCCGTCTGGCTGTTGCCAGACGCTGCTGGAAGCGTTCCTGCCAAGCAAAGCAGAGGCGAGACTCATATTGTGAACAGAACAGAGCAAAACAGAGCCGTTTTGCTGGTGAAAGCAGAGGACCTGCCTGCCATGACCGGTTTGTAAGGATAGATGGATCGATCACGTACCATGGTGGCGGAGCGCCATGGGAGCAAGGGCGTGGCTGCCTGGAGGAATCCCTCGAGATTGCTGCTGGTCTTCATCTTCAGCAATCAGATCGATTGCACGCATCAATGTTCACACGAATCTGTGTGTGTGTTCTTGGCCACGCTGATCAGCGTAGAATCGGATGGAATGCATCAAGATTGCCGGAGACGCCGAGCTGAAATAGCAATCGATACTTCTCTCTCCATAAACTAATATAGGACCATTTAGATCACTACTTTACTGATCTAAACGCTCTTAGTAGTTTCTAGTGGTGCTACCAAACTGAGGTGAGATAGGAGGAGACGGTGGATTCCTAGGTGATGAGAAAAACTGGGCGCCGGTTGATCTGCAGGGAAGAAGAAGTACGACCATGTCAAATCACTCGTCGGCGATGCAGGTGGCGCCAAAGCCAGCGACTCATGGCTGTGGGCTGTGGGCAGTGGAGGAGATCCAACACTCACTGCGCTGTCGCTGCTGTCCACACACGCTCTGTGACAAATGGGGCACTGGCTTGGCTTAACTGCTCCATGTGACGTGGTACTTGGCTTAGCTACCTAGCTAGCTAGCGGCCAGGCAGTGGAGATGAGGAATTCCTGCGTGTGGATGGAGGCCAATTGAGTACACCACACCACATGCCCTGCCGTTCGCTATGGTCTATGGATGATGTGTACGCCATTAACAGGATGGCGGGAAGAGATCGAACGCACTCGCGATGTGAGATTCGAGAAAGTAAGAAAGGGAAAGGGTTTTGGATAAGGCCATGATCGGCGTGCAACCGAAAAGTGCTATCCTTCTTTTCACAAAAAAAAAGACTTATGCATGTATGTGTATGGGGAGAAGATGATGAAGAAGATGACCAGCCATGTCCCTCGCAAAACAAAAGACCTAGCATGTGAGTATGAGTGTGATCAGTATGGGCGTAGGTCCTATGACTCAAGTCATGTGACTTTTAGTTACTTGACATGTGGCCTAGGTTGTTAGAGGACCCAGATGTCAATGACTGCTATGTCACCTCACTTAATTTAGAGAATCTGGACATGATCGGTATAGTATTTGTGGGCAACATGACGATCCTTAAACACTTATTTTTTTAGTGTAAATTTGCTCGTGCAGCCTGGGCCATACTTCAAGTAGCTTCAAATCTATATCTCCCACTGCCCAAAATTGGGGGAGGAGAGGCGCCCGCGTCGCCCCCAGGGGGCGGCACGGGCGAAACCTAGCAGCCGCCGCTCCCGTTTTCCCCACCTCCACCCCAGCTCCCCTCGCCGCCGCCAGGTGAATCCGACGGGTAAAGCCTGCTCGGCGTTCAGCGGCGGCGGGGACTTCTCCTCACGAGACGCGTAGCGGCGGCCCTGGACGACGCGAGGCGCCTGGCGGCGGCGGCGGCGGCCCGCCGGGGCGGCGGCCCCGGTCATGGTGGCGGCGCCGCTCTCTCCTCTCCTCCCTTCCTGTGGGTCGTGAGGGGCGGTGCTGGGCCAGTCGCCGTGGATCTGGCGCCAGGAGGCTGGATCCGTCGGTGGGGCTGCCCAGGTGTGTGGCTCCGGCGGCTGCTCGTCCGGCTGGTTGAGCTGCGGTGGTGGCGGCGTGCTGCAGCTTCTGGATGGCGGCGCGGCGGCGCTGCGTAGGTGGTTGTGCTGCGGCGGTCGTGGCGAGCGTCCGGGGCGCGGATCCGGGCGAGGCTGCCCCGGATCTGGTGCGTGGTGGTCAGCCTCGAGTTCGGCGGGCTGCGGGCGGCGCTGCGGCGCGTTGGCTACGGCAGCGATGAGGGAGGATGGCGGCGCGGCGGCGCTGCTCTTGGCGGTGGGTGCAGGGCTGCCATGATGGCGCGTGGTGCCGTGGTGGTTTTGCTTGCCGTGTAAGAGGTGGTTGGCGGTGGTGATCGGTGTAGAGTGCTCGGCCGCCGCCGGTGGTGATTGACTGTGGTGATCATGGGTTTGGTGAGCTCCGGGTGAAAGCCTAGCTAGACCTCGGTCGATGCCGGCGTCGACGACGTCCTAGGATGTCGTTCCCTTGTTGGAGGCGGCGTCGTGGAGCCCCTTCACCTCCCTCGTCATCTCAGCCACGGGCTCTTCGGGTGAAAACCCAAACTTCGGCCTTGGCCTAAGTGGGCGTCGGCGGCGTTCCTCGTCGCTTCCTTCTTGGGGGCGACGCCTTTGGAGGTCCGGTCCTTCATCTGCTGGCGGTGGCTCTGTGGCTTTGCAGCTTCATCGTCGGCTAGGCGTGTGCGCGGCCTCGGGGCCGGCGTGGAAGTCGGAGCGGCGGCTCCGGGTATCTCCTTTGTGCGGTGGTTGGCTTTGGTCGCGAGGGCGACATGGTCATCGACTAGGTGGGTTTGCGGCCTCGGGGCCGGAGTGGATGCCAGTGTGGCAACACCGGAGATCTCGTGTGCGTTGGGTGTTGGCTTTGGCCTCTAGGGCGGCGGAGCCATCGACTAGGCTGGTGCGTGGCCTCGGGGCCGGTGTGGATGTCGGAGCGGCGGCTCCGGAGCCCAGTGTTCTATTGTAGGGTGTCGTCTCTGGTCACTTGGGTGACAGTGTCGTCGACTCGAGTGGTGCGCAGCCTCGGGGCTGGCGTGTGCATGTATCGCAGATGTATTGGTTTTCGGCTAGTTTTTCCTTATAAACTGGTCAATTCTCTTTTTCTTAATGAAAAGGCAGAGCTCCTGCCGGTTGCTCGAAAAAAAATCTATATCTCCCACGCATAACATGTTCGGCAATTGGTTGTGGGGTATTGATAAACAATTTTCTATACATCTAGTTGTGGGCGCTGCCACCTTATGTTGGGTTGGGGCATTGTGACTTACTACAAATGATGTTGTTTTTAACAATAAATGTATTTCATCTCCTGTGCAGGTTATTCATGCGTGGACACGATGGCTCCGTACTTGATCTATTTTGCAGAGGCCGGAGGACAGAGACCTTTTTATGCTGGCGTCTACACGGCTGGAGCATACGGCCACGGAGATTTTCTCCCAACATGGATGGCGGTGTAATCTCCGGCTAGGATTTGCCCTACCCTAGGCTGGACTAATTTACTTTGCTGTAAACAATATTTAATTTTAGGATTGTTGGACTTGTTGGCTGTATGTATCGCGCTATGCAAAGGCCGGACATTCTTTCAATGCGATTGTATCACCCTAATATATGAACTGAGTGAGATGTTCTTTATCAAAAAATAATGTGGGCAAAGGCAGTGGCTTTGGTGGCCATGAAATAAGCTTAGAGCATCCCCAACAGCAAAACTAAACTTTTGTTATCTAAATCCATTTTTAGGCAAGGAGAGAAAATATTTAGGTAGCCAAAAAAATTGTGCTTTCACAACAAACCTAAGAACTAGATACCTAAATTTCAGCTTCTACTTTTACCACACATATTTGTGCATATGCATCGCTCTAAATAATATCAAACTCATGTCAAATAACTCGCACACATATGTGAAGTAGTGGAGATTGGAGAGATTTCTGTGTGTAACTGTGTATGTATGGATCAATGAATCAAGTTGAGCACACCACACATACGCCCTGCCCCTCTTGAATGAATGGATGATGTGGTATGATCCAACAGAAAAAGAAGCGGAACGCGTTTGGATAAGCAGCGGATGCATGATGGCAATCTGATGATTGATAAGCAAGTTAAAAGTTAGAGGTGGGGACGACGCAATGGGAGAAATCCCATCCTCCTACCTTGCTCCCGGGTCAGTCTAGGCAACATTGTAGCTATGTTGTACATCCATGGTTTATGTCCGATGTAATTCCCGAAATAGCTTGTGAATAACTACACAAGTTGTTTTGGACTGAGTTGGTTTTGGGATCATCGAATGAGTTTACACTTTATTAAAAAAAGAGGTAATATCACCGGAGGTCATTGAACTTACGTCGCACGTTCAGTTTGGTGCTAAAACTTTGAAAATACGGTTTTCTAGTCACATAACTTAACTCAAGCGTGCAGATACGGTCACACTATGCATATGTAGGCGTATACATGTGTATGGCCCCACTTGTAAGTGACGGATGGCGCTGGGCATGATGTATTTTTACACAGAACACTCTGAAAATAATTATTTTCCAAAACAATCAACCACAGCGAGTTATTTTTTGCACAAAACACCCTCAAATTATTTTTTAAAGAAAAGGAGGACCATGATACTGTACATATATCTATTTTGTCTAATATGGATAATCAACATATATGTACTTCATGTGGAGCTTAATTGAGCTGCGGGTACTACGGCCCATTTTGTGCGCACTATTTTTTTAAAGATAATTTGTAAGTAATAAAGGTGTTTTCACATATTTGTGTGTTAAAAAATATTATATATACAAATAATGATTAGTAGATAAAAAACATTTAAATATACACTTGCAGCTTATATTTAGTTAATATGGACATTGGTAATGTTTATTAGATAGATATTTTAAAAAAAATTCAAAAAATATACACTTGAGGCTTATATTTAAATTATAAAATATGATGAACACAGACATTTACTAAATATTTATGACTATTCACTTGTGTAAATTTTTTATTCATGACTTATATTCAACAAAGTTATATAACTTACATATTAGCCAGGACTGAATATTCGTTTAACAGTTTAAATTTTAAATTATTAATATTTTTAATTATACAAACATTGTACTATACAGAATGTGTGTATATATAATTATTGAAATGTTCATATAATTAAAATAATATTTTTGAAAACCAAATATGCAATACGCACATTTACATTGTACACATGTTTATATATATTTTTAAAGGCCGCAGATAAAACGGGCCGGAGTCTCCATAGCCTATTTAAACTCCACATGCATCCTGATTTAATATATATAAGTTCCTGATCCATTTTAGACATCCAGATCTGACGGATTGTAGTGGCTAGATTGTATTGATTTAAACAGTTGGTTGCAGGTCCAAGTCCTAGTAGATTCTTTTTGGCGTTAATTTTTTGCATTTGCATTCCCGGGTTAAAAAATAGTTGGTCCTCTGTTCGAGTCCTGGCATACCATTTTTATTGTTAGTGTTCGCATATATGTGCAGCATTGTGGTCCTGTTTTCTGTAAATAAAAAAGTTAGGGTGTTAAAAATACATCACTGCGGTTCACTTCTTCCGCAAATAAAAAAAATCAGGGTGTTCTGTGTAAAATATGTCGCGCCTAGCGCCGTTAGTCACTGACAAGTGGGGCCATACACATTGATATGCATGTATACGTGTACTGTGACCGTATCTGCACGCTTGAGTCAAGTTAGGTGATCACAAAACCGTATTTCTGAAGTTTTAGCACCAAACTGAACATGCAACGCAAGTTTTATGACTACCGGTGATATTACCTCTTAAAAAAATAAATTGCTCTCGACCAGGCTTGAGAGATATCAATTATGTTACTAGTGTCATGTCTCTAAGTTGGGTCCATAGTGTAAGCATGATATATTAGTTTCTCATGTCTTACCACATGGTGATTTACGAATTTGCCACTGTATTGGTACCAAGGTTATCACGTGGTAACTTTTTATAAAATGTTTTGCAACTAATACATTGCCATCGAGCAACAAAAGAGCGTGAGAAAAGCTTGTCAAAATATGCCCATGTGGGTCTAGTTAGAAGGCCACACTGATATAAAGCCCACAATTAAAATGGATTGTGAATGTCATAAATGTTTAGGCTCTGAAAAGTTTGTACTCGTGAATCAACTTTTAATGCAATGTTCTCATCATGCTTCTGATTTTCCCTATGCACTTTGTGATCTCACTAATCTCTTGTTGTGAGCATGTAGAAATGCAAACTAGAATGTTCTTGCATGAACTAGGTTGTGTCATGGTGTGGAGACCAATACACTTACATCAATTGTTAAGTTTTTCAAAAAACTATTGAAAACAACAACATTAAAAACATTGAAATCGGCATGTTTTAAACAATATGATTTCATACCAAGTACAAAGCTCATATATTTCGATGCCTAACTACTTTTTCCTAAGATAAATACATGCATATTTGACAAAGAAACAAGCACCCATCAAGGGTGAGAGCGAAGGGAGGAGGTATTCAATGACAAACTATTTATTGGCATCACCATACACTCTAGAATCGTGTATTTCATTATGCCTAAGCCTGATATATACAATTAATAGTAGCCAACAAGTTTAGATAACTATGAATATTTTGGAAATGACACATACAAACACAACATAGTATATTAAGGTGTATACATTAACTTCCGGAGTTATGTGATATTTTTGGTATTCTTAATTTATGGTAAAAACCTCTATAATAGTTCTCATAAGCAACCCAAATTAAACCATAAATTAATTAAAATGCAAAATAGATTGCTTTGGTTTAGCACAAAATGAACATATTCAAATTTATTTAACTTAATGTGTATTAGTGGGATGTCCTTGTGGATTTCGCTAGTATACATACCAAAAAAATACAATTATAACAAAGTATATCGCTAAATATAGCAATAAGGGTAATATATACTTATGTGTCACATATGGTTATGATGAATTAAAAAAGTTTAGTATAAATGTTGGGTAACGGTTCATTTTATTTAGCTCACAAACTACTCAATTTAGTTAACAAAGGAAGGGAAGCAGGGTTGACAGTTATAGAGAATGACATTCCTGTCAGGGACTACTACCATCTACTCAATTCAGTTCGTGTCCAAAGCACTGCAAAGGCTATTGAACACTATAAGAAAGATAAAGAGAGAAGGGATGAGAAGAAGATCGCCAAGCTGGCGAAGGCCGCGGCTGTGAAAAAAGCGGCTTCATCTTGAAGGGAGATAGTAATACACGATACTTCCAATTGATCGCCAATGGATTGCATCCAACTGTTAGTCTGAACAAAGAACAAAGACAGCATACTAACAAGATACAGAGCTCCCTAAGATTTTTTATTCATAAAGGACGACAACTTAAGCACGGGTATAACCAGCGGTTTACTCAAACTAGCATGGTGGATGTTTTATTCCCTGCAAGAAATACAAGTTGCTGTTGCTGAGCAGCGCAACTGACTCGGGGCTTTCTTCACAACTAGTCATGTACAGTGGGAGCTGGTATGGAATCAAGGATCCCTAGCCGAATCGAATTCAGGTTAAGTTATGGACTTATATGATGAAAATAAAATAAGAGCGGGCCTTCACACCAATGAGCGAACAAATAGCACTCAGCCGTCCAACACAGAAAACTTGCTAGTCTACTAGTCTGATTCTCACAAGTGCAGCAGATACTGAAAGTTCATTGCCTTCACGGCTCGATTGATGAAATCCCAAAGGCAGGCCATCCAACCCAAATAAGTAAGCACGCCACTGATGGGATAACCCGCCCACAGCTAGCGAAGTATATAATCCAAGCACAAACAGTTAATCCAGGTAAGGAAAATCGAAGTAAAGGTGAGAGATTACTCGCTTACCGGGGTCGGACTCGATGGTGCACCACGACATCCTCACGGGATCCTCGGACGACGCAGCAGCGGGCGAGGGAGGCGAGCCTGCTGGCAACACAAGCGCCGGGTTTGGCCTGGATTCGCCGGCGCAAGTTTCAACCCAAACAGATGAAAACCTGGGTCTTCTGGGCCTGACTGGGCCGTTTTTTTACGCCGGTGGCAAAAAAAAACGGCTAGAGGCGGCTTGTTAGAGGCACGACTAGAGATGCTCTCAAGGCCAGGCCGATCGAGTGGAGATCGAAGAGTTTTTGCCGTATACATGATACATAATGGATTTTGCTCAAAACAAAATGATACCAGGTTGAGTACACCGCACACAGTTTGAGTTTGTGGTGTATACGTGTCGTCCATCGTAGCTAGGCCACATATGCGTGCATGCACTGGCAAAACAAGAGCGATGATGACATCATGAAGATCATACAAGTTTAAACTACGGCAAAAAAATAGCGCCCTATACAAAATATGGTTGCCCCTTAAATTACACTATTATCGTGTTATAACGTGTTATAGTGTGCTACTAGCAAGACATTGTAAACTGATTTACACTATTAGAAAATAGGGCTTTCGTCACAGCCGGATCGGAGCAATAGTCCCGGTTGCGTTACGAACCAGGACTAATGTGAGCATTAGTCCCGGTTCAAGCGGCTAGGGCACCGTACATGCATTAGTCCCGGTTTAAATGGGACCTTTAGTCCCGGTTGGTGCCACGGACCGGGACTAAAGGGTGCGATGCCCATTAGTACCGGTTTGTGGCACCAACCGTTACTAAAGGTTAGACCTTTAGTACCTTTTCGAGCCACCAACCGGTACTAATGCCTCAAACCCCATTAGTACCGGTTAGTGGCTCGAAAAGGTACTAATGCCTCAAAGCCCATTAGTACCGGTTC
>NC_057810.1:723487459-723504316 GCF_018294505.1 Triticum aestivum
ATCCTTCGAGATGTAGTCATGTTACTACATCTACTAGTTAGGAAAATTTAAAAACTTAAATTTGGACATGTTTTGCAAAAAGTGTAGGGAAAAGGTAAAACGGCTATAACTTTTGCATACTATGTCAGAAAAAATGTATAATATATCAAAATGTTCAGCACGAAAATCCGCATCTGATTTTGACCGCCTAAGGCCTGTTTTTAAATTTTTAGAATCCTCAAATTCTAAAAGGAAAAAAAGTTATGCTCAAATTTCAGTTTTTTATTTTTTTTATTTTTGTTAAATCTGGTCAAACTATGGTCAAACTACTTATTTAAGAAGTATTAGTGTCACTAAATAATTATTCAAGAATATTAGTTACTAAATAATTATTTCAGTTTTTTTGAATTTTGGTCAAATCTGGTCAAATTGTGGACAAACTGTGGTCAAACAATGGTCAAACTACTTATTCAATAAATATTAGTGTTACTAAATAATTATTTCAGTTTTATTGAATTTTGGTTAAATCTGGTCAAACTATGGTCAAACTATGGTCAAATTATGGTCAAATTATGGTCAAACTATTTATTCAATAAATATTAGTGTTACTAAATAATTATTTCAGTTTTTTTGAATTTTGGTCAAATCTGGTCAAACTGTGGTCAAGCTGTTGTCAAATTGTGGTCAAACTACTTATTCAAGAAATATTAGTGTTACTAAATAATTATTGTTTTTTAGTACAATAGTTTCAAACTCAAACAGTGAAATGTGTGATTTCATGCTCAAGCTAAATTCCTGAGGGTTAATAGGATTGACATCTTACTATTGTCAGGAAAACAACAAGTGCAGACTTGAAAACGAGGAAGAATAGAACCCGAAAGTTAAACGTGCTTAGGCTGGAGTAGTGAGAGGATGGGTGACCGTCCGGGAAGTTAGATGATTTGGAATGATGAGGGGTGATTAGAGATTAGAGGTTAAATTGAGCAGCGATGAGGGAGGGGTGATCAGAGATTAGAGGTTAAAATAATTTAGAAATTTGAAAATCAAGAAAAAATTCAAAAAAAAATTCAAAAAAAATCATAAAATTTTCTTTAGTACCGGTTGGTGTTACCAACCGGGACTAAAGGTGGACCTCCAGGCAGCGGCCACATGGACGACCTTTAGTCCCGGTTCGTGTAAGAACCGAAACTAAAGGGGGAGGCTTTAGTAACAACCCTTTAGTCCCGGTTCCAGAACCGGTACTAAAGGCCCTTATGAACCGGGGCTAAAGGCCCTTTTTCTACTAGTGTTATTTAGCGAGACAATTCGTTTCATGCTATAGTGTGCTATTAACCGCGCTATGGCGCACTATTTTTTTCCGATGGTTTAAACTAGAAGATATATATCTTCACTCGCAAACCATGAATCCAATTTACCGTCCATCTTCGTTGTTGGCTTTTCCTCTGATGGACCCTAAAAACAAGACCTAGCATTGGTACATTTCCACAACCTCTTTTTTTTCAACTTCAAACATTTTTGGGGAAAAACCTCTGATCTATTCATTCAGTGCAAAGGTAGCACAAAGAACATCTAAAAAGTAAAAAATTACATTCAAATATGTAGTCTACATGCATTGGAGTGAGCCGAAGGTTCACCCCCTCATTGCCCCTCCCCATCAGTCAGGCAAAACTTGTTGTAATAGATATACAAGAAGTCGTCGTACGTGCTAAGACCCCACAAGACCAACACACCCGAGCAACAACCGCCGTTGACCAAGAGAAACGTAGATCGAGAGAGTCCAACATGTAGACACACAAACAAATGCCAGATGCCCGGATCCAAGCGAAACCGCCGAAGACAAATGCCAACTGAATGTAACGAGATCCATCAGAGACAAATCTCCACATGCCCTTCAACAACGGAAGTAACACTGCGGGATGTGGATTAGGTGGGGGAGAACTTCATTCCGTCTTCTGGGAGCCGTCGCTGCGTTGCCTTCTTAAATAGGACACAAGCCCTAACAAAACACACACAAAAAAGAAAGAAAAAACATAGCCCTCCCATCGACAAGGGTTGGGATCCACCCCGACTCCATGGCGTCAAGACCACAAGAGACAAGGCACATCAGCGGCGGCGGCGACGAAAGGGAGGGGAAACCCTAACGCTTGGGTGCACTTGTGTCTCATAGCGAAGGGGATGTCTACGTCTATTTTTTTCATGTTCAAAATTGCCAGTGATGATTTATGAATTTGTATGAATTTTGTTTTCTTTTAAACAAGAATTTGTGGGCGTTGGAGGTAGATCCTAGGCCAATAAACAACCAATGGATGTGCCTGTTATTCTGGGACTCGCTTATTAGTGGAGGAGATCCAACGATCAGTTGGCGTTGTTGTCCACACACACTCTCTCTTTCTAACAGTGTAACTTCTCCGGGCCAAGTACGTATGCGCTGGCATAGCAGCCAGCAGGCAGGCAGTGGAGGAGAAATTTTGGTCATGCCATGTGGATGGATGGCTTTGTGTTAGTGGCTGTCAATGAACGATTGAAGAGGATGCCGAGATCAGGAGCAAAGGATATAACTCAGATAAGCGACCGCCGAGATCTCATGAAGAAAAAACTGTTTTCGACACACAAAAACATCAAGACAGCAGTGAGAGAATATCCGTTGCATGAGTGCTTTGTGTTGCATCCTATGAACCGAACCCCCTAGCACATTTATAAATGTTCTAAAAATTCTGAAAAAAATAAATTCGACACTGAATACTACATAACATAAGTTGAGCTATAGATTTGGTTCATTGTCACACTTCTGTTAAATTTGTTATTTTCGTATCTCAAGCAATAATTCAAATTTTCATACGAATTTTTATGACAACATATAGTGATGACGTGTCAATATGCTAGGTTTTTTTTTCAGATTTTCTAAACCTATTTTAAAATATACTAGGGGATCCGGTGCACCAGTAACCTCACAAGAGTGGGTGCAATAAGGGCCAGTTCTTTTGCTAGCTTTTTGGGGCTTCCGGAATAAGTTGCCCCCTATCCAGCTTATTCTGGAAGCCTAACCAAAATTTTTTTAAGCCTACTAGACAAGTCTTAACTAGTAGGCTTCTAAAAAAATAAATTTGTTTGGGCTTCTAGAATAAGCTAGGTAGGGGCAGCTTATTGCAGCTTATTCTAAAAGCCATCAAAAGAACTGGCCATAAATACTTTCCCGTAGAGCAGTTACAAGAAAATGGCCTATTTGTTTTATTTTTAAATTTTGAGAATGATGAACACGGACCGCAGTACACAGCCCAGCCCAGGAACAGAGTACGCCGGGCCCACACCGGCCCAGCACGCACGCACGCGGTGGATATGAAACCCCAAAGCCCTTGCGCCTCCTCCACCTCCATTCGACTCGGAGCAGCCACCTCCGGCCGCCGTCGGCCGTCGCCGCCAGCCGGCGATGAGGGTGAAGAGGTGGACGCGGCACCTCAAGGTGGTCAAGTTCTAGTCCACCTGCTTCGGCTTCCGCGAGCCCTACAAGGTGCTCGTCGACGGCACATTCGTGCATCACCTCCTCGTCCACCAACTCCTTCCCGCCGACGACGCACTCTGCGAGCTCCTCTCCGCCGCCCGGGCGCCCCCGCTCTTCACCTCCAAGTGCGTCCAGGCCGAGCTCCGTCGCCTTGGCAAGTCCCACTCAGAGGCTTTCGACGCCGCCCAGCTCCTCGCCACCGCCAGGTCCCCTTACATCCTCCTGTTTTTACATATTTTATTTACATTTACCGTCTTGAAATTCTATGAAATTGTATTGGTCGTTGATGCAATTTCGAATACCAATCACTTTGTTCTGTCATACTCCCTCCGTCCCAAAATAAGTGTCTTGAGCTTAGTATATAACTTTGAACTAGAGTTAGTATAAAGTTGAGACACTTATTTTGGGACGGAGGGAGTATTAGTTACCTGATAGAATTAGAGCCAGTCTGGGTTGGGGCTGTCTGAAAACCTAGATGCAATTTGAACTGTTGGTTAATCGGAACCTCCCAGTTTGCACTTATCCTGTAAATTGGCACTGTTTTGTTTCCTTCCAATATTCTCGACTGCAAATAAAGATGTATTGGAATCAGATCACATTGGTTAGCTTGGTTCGGTTTTCCGTAAGAAACTTCATGGCCGAACTGAAAAGTGTGTACCAGAATTGTGCACATTGGTTTTGTTCTTTCAGTTTGTATGAGGTACTACTACTACGTTCAGTTATTCAGGAAGATAACTTTACAGGAGTTTCAAACATGGGTTGTTCAATGGACTTCTGTTGATGTTTTTTTTTGAGAGGGAGACTTCTGTTGATGTGTTGAGTGTATTCATACTACCACTACTTTCAGTGAGGATAATTTTGCGGTATCATGTCTAGTGGAGGGGCTGATTGTTTGTTGTCATGAATTTTATTTCTGTCTTCAGCTGCGAGCATGACGAAGTGGTCAGTGCAGTGGATTGTATCCTGTCCCTGGTTGGTGATAAGAATCCAGAGCACTACTTTGTCGCCACTCAGGATTCTGGTCTCTGGACAAAGCTACGAGAGGTATGAAGATTTGCTATGCTTTTGTAGCGTTCTACTTTTACCATGTTATCACCTGAATTTTATTTTTGAAAGAATTTTCTCAGGGACATTAATACAACCAACAAGTATCATATCATCTATATAATGGAAACAACAGAAACAAATCTATTTTTCCATCTTATCTTATAAAGTTTTTGTGCAGCAAGTTGTTAATGTATGTTTTACTTTGCTGTAGGTTCCTTGTGTTCCTGTGATATACGGTCTGAAGAACTCCCTGTTTATTGAGCAACCATCTGTGCAGCAACGTAAGTTTGCTCAGTTGGACGAGGAGAAGCGTACCCATATGGAAAAATCAGAATATAAGAAGCTGCTGAAGGCTTCATCAGAAGGAAAGGCATCTGTCAATGGAAACTTACCTGGAGTGGTAGAGAAGGCAAGTTTAAAATGAACAGACCAAAGGTTATATTTACATTTACTATTTCTCAGGATAATCCATTGTTAGGATCTAGTGGGCGTAATCAATATTTTGAGATCACAACTGCATCTCTGCCTTCTTTTACGAAATGTTAATGTGTGTCCTTCTGCAGGGTCCAAACCCACTCTCCTGCAAGAAAAAGAAACCAAAGCCCCAACCATCAGCTGCTCAAAGTCAGGTAATTGTCACTACACAGCATTATCAGTTGACATCTGTGAGGTGTATGCAATACTTGGAACATGCTCACGTAAGTATCATAGTTTTTACTGTAAAACCAGCCTGGAGATGCCTGACTTGCTAACTAAGAGTAAGATGGATAAAAATAATGTGACAACTAAATCTTGTATAAGCTCTTAGACAGTGAAGCCCATTGCAAATTTCCTAATTGCTGTAGCTCCTGATTTGATTTGTATTTGGATGTTAATGACTCGTGCATAGAAATCTCACGACAACAAGCACTAGTGAGAACTTATTTTCCTCAGGATCCAAAGGCTGATGGTGAGGCGAAGCGAAAGAGTGTTAAGAAGCGGAAGAGAAGCAGCAATGACAGCAGTCAAGCAGACACAGTGAGCTGATGGACCTACAAAGATTATGTGCTGACGGTGTTAATTCAAATGCTACATAATCGTTAGCTAATTTGATAAATCATGCACCATCGGTAGAGGATTTTAGGTAGAATTTTTTGACAATCTAACAATACTAATAGTTTTATGAGGCTGTTCGGATTAAAAAAATCTTAAATCTTGTCCTGGTTAATACTTTAAGATTTATCCTTTGTGACGTGATGATGCCATCTAAACCGCCCGCGTGGATTTCAGCAACCACCAGCACGTCGACATGGATTCCAACAATTGCCACCGCATCGATGCTGCTGTCTAGGTTGGGCAGTGATGTCTGTTGATTCTTCAATGGGTTTGGTGATAAAAATGACCCCCTGGTAGGACTAGGGTTCCTACCAGGCCTCCGGCGTAGATTGTATGAGCAAGGAGGAGGGGGACGAGGGCTAGAGCGGGCGCGCCGGCGGGCAGGCGCCGTCGCGGCTAGGGTTAGGTGCGGCGGCGGCTAGGGTTCCGGCTCCTTCGGGAGCCGGGCAACAGAGATTATAATATCTTTATTGCTTGATCTCAACGGTGTCTTACAACTAGTATTTATAACTTTAGCCTAAGATAACTTGCCTAAGATAACTTGTGGGCCAAGCCCCTAATACTAATGCTCGGTGGGCCTCTTTCTGGTATAGACCAAACCGGTCATAACATCTTTCCCCGCCTGCGCAAACAGCTCGTCCTCGAGCTGAAAGTCTGAATAGTGTTGGCGGAATTCGTCACGCTGCTCCCAAGTAGCCTCCTCCTCCGGAAGGCCCGCCCACTGAACGAGGACGAACCAGACGCCACGACGGAGCTGCGCCTGCAACACCTTTGCCGGCTCAGGAAGAATGCGACCATCGGCGATTGGAGGAAGCGCCGAAGGAGCCACCGGTGGCTCGCCACGGAAAGGCTTGAGAAGCCCAACATGGAAGACGTCGTGGATGCGAGCGCGAGCTGGAAGCTGAAGATGATAGGCCACCTTCCCAATGCGTTCCAAGATAGGGAAGGGCCCGGCGTAATGAGGGCCGAGCTTGCGCTTCGCGCGCGGATCGAGTGACTGCGTAGAGCGGTGGAGAAGACGCAGCCACACCCAATCACCCACCGCGAACTCCGCCTCGCGATGATGAATGTCGTAGTAGTGCTTGGCTAGCTACTGTGCCTGAAGGAGACGCTGACGAACCTCAACAAGCATCTCGTCACGAGTGCGGATAAGGTCACCCGCAACCTCCGTCCGAGCCGTCTCCGGGTCCACTGGAAGTATAGGCGGGGGTGGTCGATCATAGACCACCTCAAACGGCGTCGCGTGCAGGGCGGAGTGATAAGAGGTGTTGTAGCAGTACTCCGCCCAAGAGAGCCAATCCACCCAAGCGCGAGGCCGATCACCTGTCACACAATGCAAATACATGGCAATGACCTTGTTAACCACCTCAGACTGACCATCTGTCTGAGGATGGAATGCCGTACTCAGGCGGAGCTGGACACCCGCCATCCTGAAGAGGTCGCGCCAGACATGGCCCGTGAACACTGGGTCCCGATCACTGACGATAGAAGTTGGGAACCCGTGGAGACGGACGTTGCCGTCGAAGAAGGCCCGGGCCACGGATGCCGCCGTGTACGGATGGCCGAGCGCGATGAAGTGGGCATACTTGGAGAAGCGGTCGACCATCGTGAGAATGACCGACTTGCCGCCCACCTTGGGAAGGCCCTCGATGAAGTCCATGGATATATCCGTCCAAACCTGAGACGACACCTCCAAGGGCTGAAGTAACCCAGCCGGCCGCAGGGTCTCCGTCTTGTTGCGCTGGCATGTCTGACAAGACCGAACCCAGTCGCAGACCAAGGCGCGATCGCCAAGGATGTAGAAGTCGGCGCGAAGACGATGGAGGGTTTTCTGCACACCCTCATGACCCGCCGAGTGGGCGAGCTGTAACACCTGGAGAGGGAGTTCATCATGCGCCGGGACAAAGATCCGGCGCCCATGGAGAAGCAGTCCGTCAGAGAAGCGCCAAGGCTCCTCTAGGTCGCCGGCCGTGAGCTGTTGCTGAAGAAGGACGGCGTCGTCGGCCGTCGCAGTGGCGCGGCGAATGTCGGCGAAGAGACCGAACGTCGGCCCGGAGCGGATGCACAGGGCCGCCCCGGTGGACTCGTTGGTGGAAGGAGCGAGGTCGGAGTCACGACGGGACAGCGCATTGGCCACGATGTTAAGGCGGCCCGGCCGATACTCGACGGAGAAGTCGAAGCCGAAGAGCTTGTTGATCCACTGGTGCTGCGGCACGGTCGACAGCCGTTGGTCCAGCAAGAACTTCAGGTTGTAATGGTCCGTGCGAATGTGGAAGGACCGTCCCCACAAGTACGGCCGCCAATGACGAATGGCCTGCCAATGAGCTCCCGCTCGTATGCCGCCAGCTTAAGATGGCGCGGAGCGAAAGGCCGGCTGAAGAAAGTGAGGGGCCCATCGCCCTGATGAAGCACGGTGCCAAACCCGGCGCCCGAGGCGTCACAGTCCACCACGAACGGGCGGTCGAAGTCGGGCATCTGGAGGACGTGGCCCGTCGTGAGGGCCCCCTTGAGGGTCTCGAACGTCGTCGTTGCCTCGTCGTCCCAGGCGAAAGCGTCGCGGCGAAGCAACCGCGTGAGGGGCGCCGCGATGAGCCTGAACTCCCGGATAAATTTTTGGTAGTAGCCGGCGAGGCCGAGGAACCCGCGAAGAGCCCGCGGCGAGTGAGGCGTCGGCCAGGCAGAGACGGCCGCCACCTTGTCGGCGTCCATAGCCACCCCGTCGGCCGAGATGACATGGCCGAGGTAGGCGACGGTAGGTGTCCCAAACGAGCACTTCGAGCGCTTAAGGTGGAGGTGGTGCGCCCGAAGCTCATTGAAGACGATGGCGACGTGCTGGAGGTGCTCAGCCCAGGTGGCGCTGTAGATAAGAATGTCATCAAAGAAAACAAGCACAAACCGCCGTAAGTAGGGTCGAAGGACGTCGTTCATCAGGGCCTGGAAAGTCGCCGGGGCGTTGGCGAGGCCGAAGGGCATCACCAAGAACTCGAAGTGGCCATGGTGGGTGCGAAACGCCGTCTTGGCGATGTCGTCTGGATGCATGCGCACCTGATGATAGCCCGACTTGAGATCGAGCTTGGTGAAGAAGCGTGCCCCATGGAGCTCATCCAAGAGCTCGTCGACCACCAGTATAGGGAACTTGTCCTTGAGCGTGAGCGCGTACAGGGTGCGGTAGTCGATGTAGAAACGCCACGTGCCGTCCGACTTGCGGACGAGAAGCACCGGCGCGGAGAAAGGTGACGTGGAGATCCAGATGATGCCTGCCGCGAGCATAAGGGCACACTATCGCTCCAACTCATCCTTCTGCAGCTGAGGGTAGCGGTAGGGCCGAATCGCCACGGGAGTGGAGCCCGGAACGAGGTGAATATGATGATCGTACACCCGGGCGGGCGGAAGACCCTGTGGCTCGTCGAAGAGGTCGTTGTGCTGCTGCAGAAGGGGAACCAGCAGGGGGTGCTCGGCTTCCTGTGACGCGGCGGCTAGCTGGAGGTGGGGCACGGCCGGCGCGGCGCCCCCAAGGCCGTCCCACCGGATGCGGCGGCCCAGCCGCCAGAACGTCATCGTGAGCGCGTCGAAGTCCCACAAGATGGGCCCGAGGGTCCGGAGAAAATCCACCCCGAGGATGAAGTCGAAGTAGCCGAGGTCGATCCCTGCACAGGTAATGGAGAAGTGCTCGCCACCGATGGAGATGGGAACATCGCGTGCGAGCCCATGACACCGGAGGTGATCGCCGTTTGCCACCGTGATCCGCAGGCACTCCCCGCCTGTGGTGGGCAGTGCTAGCCGACGCATGGTTGCCGCGGGCAGGAAGTTATGGGTGGAGCCAGTATCCAGCAGGGCCACCAGCCGCTCGCCAACGACCGTCACCAGCAACAGCATGGTCCGCTCGCCACGGATGCCGGCGAGGGCGTGGAGGGAGACGACGCACGCCGTCGCCAGGGAATCCGCGGCCGTGTCTGCGGCCGCCGCGGGTGGTGGCTCGTCGGGTGAGTCGTCCGCCTCGGTGTAGTCGACCGTCTCCAAGTAAAATAGGCGGGGGCCGACATGGGTCGGTGTGCAGGGCTCATCGCAGTTGAAGCAGAGGCCCTGACTGATGGGGTTATGTACCTAGGGTAGGGTCATGGACCTGTTCCAAGTAACTTACCCTAGGACATCCCTAGAAAAGGTCGCCTTCCAGTCGACCAACGAGGATTCACTCGACTGGCCCGAAGGACTCGACCACGAAGACTCACTCGACCATCAGGAGGTCAAGAGGCACTCTGCACCGCAACGGCCTGTAATTAAGTAGACTTTATGATAGTAAAGGCACTTTATGTGGGGCGTTACCAGTAACGCCCCAGACTTAACTCACCTTAAACCCTCTCCTACGTGGGCTGGCTGGGGTCCTGGCGCACTCTATATAAGCCACCCTCCTCCACAGGCAGAGGGGTTCGGCACCTTGTAATCCATACATTCATAATCCACTCGACCGCCTCCGGGCTCCGAGACGTAGGGCTGTTGCTTCTTCCGAGAAGGGCCTGAACTCGTACATCCTTTGTGCTTACAACCTCTCCGTAGCTAGGACCCTGCCTCTCCATACCTACCCCCCACTCTACTGTCAGGCTTAGAACCACGACAGTTGGCGCCCACCGTGGGGCAGGTGTTTTAGCGATTTTTCGGAGAAGTTGCGATTCTTCCGAGTATTTTCATCATGGTGTCTGCTGGAGTTTTGGTCGAGGGCCAAGAGATCCGTCTCGGCGCTCTCACCTTCATCGCCGACGACTCCGCATGGCTCCAAGAGGCTCCACTCGACGTGGATGCGCTCCCCGTCCGCGGTGCGACGCATTTTCGCGCATGTGTCCGCGGCGTTCTGCTGCGGCAGCCATCGACCCAGTACCGGTCGGCTCCTCCGTCTTCCACCCTCCCGGTCTCCCGCCAGCGCAAGCGCTCGGGCCGGTCGAGGCTTCAGCGATGGGTGAGTCACGCGATGGCTCGCCAGTCGACCACTACACAAGTTGCGGCAATCGAGCCCAACGAATCTCTCTACGGCTTGTTCGATCAGTCGACTGGCTCCGGAGAGACTGCATCCGAGTGCGGAAGCAGTGATCCAGCGGCGGAAATCTTGATGGTCGACGGGCCCCACAGCCCTCCTGGCTTCGCCCGCGGTGGTGGAGCAGGCGACGGCGGAGACCCTGCTCGAGGCTACGAAGAGTACCAGCCCGAGCCACTCGACTCTCTGCAAAGAGAAGAGCTTCGCCGCAGGAACGAGGATCCCCTGCGTATTCCCATCGCGGGAGAAACCCCCGAGGCTCGTGCCTTGGAGGAGGCGCGTCTGGCCAACTTGGCCGAGCGCACTCGACTGGAGAACCTTCAGCGAGCACTCGACGAGCGCGCGCGGCAACGAGTTCCCGACACCAGTCGACGTCAACTCTTCCCGCCGACTCAGGTATATCGAACCCCAATTCAGAATTTAGCGGCTGCGACCCGTATAGCAGAGTCCATTCAGCCTTCGCAGTCAGAGGCTGGCAGAGGTTTGCTGCAGATCAGGGATCTGCTCCGGGCGGCAGGAGATCAGAATTCGGCCGTGTCTCAGTCGCGCAACAGAATTCACAGTCGATCTGTCACTGTGAATACGGTTCAGTCGGCTCACAGCCCCAGATCGCCTCCGCGGCGCGAAGGGCGTGAGAATCGGCGAGATCAATATGGCGACAGACTCGACCGAGATGATAGGCGTCGAGTGCCCTATTCCCCTCCGAGGGGTGGGTCTTACGCTCCTCGGCGGCCAGATGATAGGCGTCAGTACAGTACAGGGCGTAGGGTTCCAGTTGACCATAGAGAGCCAGGCTTCGACGCGCGATCCATTATCGTGCAAGGGTTGGTCGACCGGAACAGAGCCCATCGAGGCGCACTCGACAGAGATGCGCCCACGAGCAGTCGAGTACATGTTTCTGGTCCTGAATGTTTCAGCAGAGCTATCAGAGCCGCAGTTATCCCCCCCAATTTCAGGCTGGCAACAGGAGTCAGCAAGTTCACTGGTGAGTCCAAGCCTGAAACTTGGCTTGAAGACTACCGAGTGGCAGTTCAGATCGGTGGTGGGAACGACGAGGTGGCCATGAAGCATTTGCCCCTCATGTTGGAAGGTTCTGCCAGGGCATGGTTGACTCAATTACCTCCTAGCAGCATTTACACTTGGGAAGATCTGTCCCGAGTGTTTGTCAGAACGTTTGAAGGGACTTGCAAGCGACCAGCGGGATTGACAGAGTTGCAAGTCTGCGTGCAGAAAACCAATGAGACTCTCAGAGAGTATATTCAGAGGTGGATCACTTTGCACCACACTGTGGAAAATGTCTCTGACCATCAGGCAGTATGCGCCTTCAAAGATGGTGTCAAGAACAGAGAACTGAGTTTGAAATTTGGTCGAACCGGTGACATGACCTTGAGTCGGATGATGGAGATTGCTACCAAGTACGCCAACGGCGAAGAAGAAGACCGACTCCGAAGCGGCAAACACAAGCCGAGTCAGTCGGAAAAAGGAAACACCAGTTGGAAACAGAAGCGGAAGGCTGAACCGGCAGCTCCTGGGGAGGCTCTGGCCGTGACTCAAGGAAAGTCTAAGGGGAAACCAAAAGGATCCTGGAACCCCAAGAAGGTGAAGGATAAAGAAGGGAACGACGTGATGGATATGCCGTGCCACATCCACACGAAGAAAGATGAAGAGGGGAATATCATTTACCCAAAGCACACCACTCGCCAATGTCGACTCCTGATCCAGCAGTTTCAGGGAAAACAGTCTAAGGACAAGGAGAAGGAGTCAGACAAAGCCGAAGACAAAGAGGACAGTGAGGGAGGATATCCGCATATCAACTCCACTCTGATGATCTTCGCAGATGTGGAAAGCAGAAGTCGACTGAAAGTGATTAACCGAGAGGTTAACATGGTTGCCCCAGCAAAGGCAAGTTATCTGAAGTGGTCTCAAACGCCCATCACATTCGACCAATCTGATCACCCGTCCCATATTGCCACCCCTGGGAGGCAAGCTTTGGTGGTCGATCCAGTTGTCGAAGGCACTCGACTGACAAAGGTGCTGATGGACGGTGGAAGTGGGCTGAATCTGTTATATGCAGACACGTTGAAAGGTATGGGCATTCCGATGTCCCGACTGAGCACTAGTAACATGAGCTTCCATGGAGTTATACCAGGGAAGAAGGCCGAGTCACTTGGCCAGATAGCTTTGGACGTAGTGTTTGGCGATTCAAAGCATTTTCGCAAAGAAAAGTTGACGTTTGAGGTCGTGGATTTTCAAAGTGCATATCATGCCATTTTGGGGAGGCCAGCCTATGCACGGTTCATGGCTCGACCATGTTACGTGTACCTCAAATTGAAGATGCCCGGTCCCAAAGGTGTGATCACTGTCACCGGTGATAGGAAAAAGGCAGAAGAGTGCTTTCAGAAGGGCTCCAAAATTGCCGATTCCCAAGTGACAGCGGTCGAGTTCGAAGAATACAAGCAAAGCGCAGATCCGAGTGACTTGCTGCGATCCAAGAAGCCCGCCACAGAATCTGCATTCCAGTCGTCCGGTGAGACAAAGCCTGTTCACATCCACCCGACCGACCCTGAAGCAGCTCCGACCCGCATCTCCACAACACTCGACCCAAAATAGGAAGAAGCGCTCATCCAGTTCCTCCGTGAGAACTGGGACATTTTTGCATGGAAGCCCGCTGACATGCCAGGTGTTCCCAGGGGACTGGCTGAGCATCGCCTAAGAGTCGACAAGTCTGCAAAACCAGTCAAAGAACATCTTCGGCGGTCCGCCGTCCAGAAGAGAAAGGCCATCGGTGAAGAAGTGGCTCGACTGTTGGCGGCAGGATTTATCCGAGAGATATTCCACTCCGAGTGGCTCGCTAATGTCGTCATGGTTCCTAAGAAGGACAAATCGCTCCGAATGTGCATTGATTTCAAGCACATCAACCGGACCTGCCCGAAAGATCACTTTCCTCTCCCTCGCATAGATCAAATTGTTGACTCGACCGCGGGATGCGAGAGGTTGTCTTTTTTAGATGCTTACTCCGGGTACCACCAGATCCGTCTGTATGGGCCCGATGAAGTAAAAACAGCTTTCATCACTCCATTCGGGTGCTTCTGCTATATCACCATGCCATTCGGTCTCAAGAATGCCGGAGCCACATTTATGCGAATGATCCAGAAGTGTCTCCTCACTCAAATCAGTCGGAATGTGGAAGCTTATATGGATGATATTGTTGTCAAGTCACGAAAAGGTTCCGACCTGCTCGCTGACCTTGCTGAAACATTTGCCAACCTCAGAAGGTATGATATCAAGCTCAATCCATCAAAGTGCACATTTGGAGTTCCTGGTGGCAAGTTACTCAGTTTTCTCGTTTCCGAACGGGGAATCGACGCCAACCCAGAAAAGATCGGCACTATTCTCCGAATGAAACGCCCTGTGCGAGTGCACGATGTCCAGAAGCTTACTGGATGCTTGGCCGCATTAAGTCGATTCATCTCACGACTCGGTGAAAAGGCACTGCCTCTTTACCGACTGATGAAAAAGGCTGACAAGTTCGAGTGGACTCCAGAAGCTGATGCAGCGTTTGCCGAGCTAAAAGCTCTGCTCTCCACCCAGCCGGTGCTTGCTGCTGCAATCAGCAAAGAGCCTCTGTTGCTCTACATCGCAGCCACAGGACAAGTCGTCAGTACTGTGCTAACGGTCGAGCGGGAAGAAGAAGGAAAAGCTCTCAAAGTTCAGCGCCCAGTGTATTATTTGTCTGAAGTCTTGACTCCATCCAAGCAGAGATATCCTCATTATCAGAAGCTTGTGTATGGAATATACATGACCACAAAGAAGGTTGCTCATTATTTCTCTGACCATTCAATCACAGTCGTCAGCGACGCTCCACTATCAGAGATTTTGCACAACAGAGATGCAACTGGTCGAGTGGCCAAATGGGCGATTGAACTTCTTCCCCTTGATATCAAGTTCGAGGCAAAGAAAGCCATTAAGTCCCAGGCAATAGCAGATTTCCTCGTCGAGTGGATCGAACAGCAGCAGCCGACTGAAGTTCACTCGGAGCATTGGACCATGTTTTTCGATGGTTCTAAGATGTTGAATGGTTCCGGTGCTGGGGTTGTCCTGGTTTCCCCCAGAGGAGATAAGCTCAGATATGTGCTCCAGATTCACTTTGATTCCTCCAACAATGAGGCAGAATATGAGGCCCTCCTATATGGGTTGCGCATGGCCATTTCACTCGGCGTCCGTCGCCTAATGGTCTATGGCGACTCGGATTTAGTGGTCAATCAGGTGATGAAAGAGTGGGACGTGAGAAGCCCAGCCATGACTGGATACTGCAGTGCAGTGAGGAAGCTGGAGAAAAAGTTCGAGGGGTTGGAGCTCCACCATATACCCCGACTGAAGAATCAAGCAGCTGATGATCTAGCAAAGATAGGTTCCAAGAGAGAAGCCATTCCGAGTGGCGTATTCTTGGAGCATATACATACTCCGTCAGTCAAAGAAGACCCTTTCACAGAAGAAACTCCGCAGCCTAAGAGCGCCACAGATCCGACTGAAGTGGAAGTCCCAGCAGTGGTCGACTTGGTCATGGAGGTTTTGGTGGTCGTTCCCGACTGGACGATTCCGTACGTCGCATATATCTTGAGGAAAGAGCTTCCGGAGAATGAGGAAGAGGCTCGACAGATCGTCCGTCGATCTAAAGCCTTTACCGTAATCAAAGGACAATTATACAGAGAAAGTGCGACTGGAGTCGGCCAGAAGTGCATAACGCCAGAAGAAGGTCGACTCATCCTCAATGATATTCACTCAGGGACCTGCGGTCACCATGCGTCCTCTCGGACCATCGTGGCCAAGGCATACCGAGCCGGATTTTACTGGCCCAAGGCGAATGAGATGGCAAGGGAGATAGTGGATAAGTGCGAGGGATGTCAGTTCTACTCGAATATGTCGCACAAGCCTGTGTCAGCTTTGAAGACCATCCCACTCGTCTGGCCTTTTGCGGTTTGGGGGCTGGACATGGTCGGCCCTTTGAGAACAGGACGAAGTGGCTTCACACATGTACTGGTGGCAGTCGACAAGTTCACCAAGTGGATCGAGGCTAAGCCAATCAAGAGCCTCGACACCGGTACTGCTGTTAGCTTCATCAGGGAACTAATATTCAGATATGGAGTCCCGCACAGCATCATTACGGATAATGGGTCAAACTTTGACTCAGAGGAATTCAGAACCTTCTGCAACTCCCAGGGCACACGGGTCGACTACGCATCAGTCGCCCATCCGCAGTCGAATGGACAAGCAGAGCGAGCTAATGGACTGATTCTCAAGGGACTGAAGCCGCGACTGATGCGTGATCTCAAACACGCGGCTGGAGCTTGGGTCGACGAACTTCCGTCTGTACTCTGGGGACTGCGGACCACGCCCAATCGGTCGACCGGAAGAACTCCATTCTTCTTGGTCTATGGAGCTGAAGCAGTCTTGCCGAGTGACCTTCTGCATAATGCTCCTCGAGTCGAAATCTATAACGAAGCAGAAGCTGAACAAGCGCGGCAGGACGCAGTCGACCTTTTGGAGGAAGAAAGGGAGATGGCTCTGATCCGCTCGACCATCTACCAACAAGATCTGCGCCGTTTTCACGCCCGAAATGTGAGAGGTCGAGCCTTCCAGGAAGGGGATCTGGTTCTCCGAGTGGATCAGCACAAACCACACAAGCTTGCTCCTTCTTGGGAAGGCCCCTTCATCGTCACTAAGGTTCTCCACAACGGGGCGTACCGTCTTTACAACGTCGAGCATAATATCGACGAGCCCCGAGCTTGGAACGCGGAGCTACTCCGCCCATTTTACACTTAAGTTTTATCACTCGGATGAGTTGCAATAAAGTACTTCTGTAGTTCATGGGTTTAGAAATAATAGTGTCATCACTTTTTATCTTTGTCCATATAAAAACTCCCCCTCAGTGGGTGGCTTAGCCGCGAATCCGTTTCGCCTAAGTTTGTAAAAATCCTACCGAGTGGTGAGCCAGACTCTCACTCGGAGGCTTAGCTGTGAATCCGTTTCGCCTAAGTTTATCAAAATCCTACCGAGTGGTAAGCCAGCCTTCCACTCGGGGGCTTAGCTGCAGTCCAAGCACTCGCCTAAGTTTATCAAAATCCTACCGAGTGGTAAGCCGGCCTTCCACTCGGGGGCTTAGCTGCAGTCCAAGCACTCGCCTAAGTTTATCAAAATCCTACCGAGTGGT
>NC_057810.1:723504326-723506232 GCF_018294505.1 Triticum aestivum
CTACCAAGTGGTAAGCCAGCCTTCCACTCGGAGGCTTAGCTGCAGCTTCGTGCTCGCCTAAGTTTATCAAATTCCTGCCGAGTGGCAAGCCAGCCTTCCACTCGGAGGCTTAGCTGCAGCTTCGTGCTCGCCTAAGTTATAAAAATCCTACCGAGTGACGAGCGATCCTCTCACTCGGGGGCTTAGCTGCAGTCCAAGCACTCGCCTAAGTTTATCAAAATCCTACCGAGTGGTAAGCCAGCCTTCCACTCGGAGGCTTAGCTGCAGCTTCGTGCTCGCCTAAGTTTATCAAATTCCTACCGAGTGGTAAGCCAGCCTTCCACTCGGAGGCTTAGCTGCGACCTCGTGCTCGCCTAAGTTATAAAAATCCTACCGAGTGGTAAGCTAGCCTTCCACTCGGAGGCTTAGCTGCAGCCTCGTGCTCGCCTAAGTTACAAAAATCCTACCGAGTGAAGAGCGACCCTCTCACTCGGAGGCTTAGCTGCAGTCCAAGCGCTCGCCTAAGCATAGGCACCTTGCCTTGAATCTGCATAAGACATTTTGAGCCAAAGGCAATCATATCCAAGCGCCAAATTCAAGCTTGAATCGATATTTAAAGGAACCGAAAGTGCTCAGGCGTCAAGCCTGTTAAAGTTTGGCGGTTACAATTCCACTCGGCATACCAAGGCAAATTTAAAGAGTCGAGCCAGAAGAAGTTTTTTACCCCTCCTGCGGAGGGCTGGAAGGTGCAACGAATTCATCAAGGTCAATTCCGTCGGCGATCCGAGTGGCAGCTGCAAGGAAAGTCTCCATAAAGGGCCTGAAGTCGTGCTTCTTGGTATTGGCCACCCGAAGGGCCGCCAGCTTCTCCTCTCGGGCATCTTTGCAGTGGACTCGGGCCAGACACAGAGCGACATCTGCACCACACCGAGCCGAGGACTTCTTCCACTCTTGCACTCGACCAGGGATCGTGTTCAAGCGGGCCATCAGCGACTCAAGGTCATTCTGAAGTGTCTCCTCAGGCCAGAGCGTCGAGTCGATGCGAGATGTGGCGGCCTTCAGCCTTGCGAGATAGTCCACGACAGCTGCAACACGCGACTCCAGTCGGAAGACATCCATGGCAACTTCGTCGTTCACCGGAGAATTGACGGGGTCAAGGTTTGGCTCCAGTCGGCTGGTTTCTTCTTGAAAGTTTTGACAAAATTCTGCAAGGATGATCATTAAGTCAAAGAGATAGTCGAATGGAAAAGGCCACAATTGGAAATATTTGCCAAACATGAAGATTTACCTTCAAGCATAAGAAACAGCTTCTTGGCAAGGCCACTCAGGAAGGTTTCCAGTTCAGTTTTCTTCTCAGTCAATTTGCTGACTTGGTCGGTCAGGGCAGCCTTGTCAGTTCTTAGTCGACTGACCTCCTTGTTGGCAATCCCAAGAGCAGTTTTCAGATTGGTATTGTCTTGTTCGAATTGGTGACTGAAGCCAACTTCTCGTCAGCAAGCTTGATCTTCTCAGCTAGCTCAAGGTCTTTCTTCTGCTGGGCCTCCCTTACCTTACCTGCAAGTTACAGCAAGATCAGATGCCGAAACTAGCAAGGGAAAAAGCAGTCGTCAGGGTCTCACCAAACATACCTTCGGTCTCCTCCTTTGCCTTTGCCAGCTTCTCCTGAACCAGCTTCAAGCTCAGCTCGACTTGAGTATGCTTCTGTTCCAGCTCTGAGTAGCGAGCCACAAGATCACAGGAGTTCTGCGAAGAACCAATCGACTAAACGTCAAACGTAACTCACTTCCGAGTGAAAAAGGGAAAAACACACGTTTCTAAGACTACAGCCGAATACAAGCATTCGACCGTAGTCTCGGGGACTACACCCAGTGGGTGCACTCAGCGTGCCCCCACTAATCCTGTCGAAAACAAAGTCGACCAGTCGACC
>NC_057810.1:723506242-723514205 GCF_018294505.1 Triticum aestivum
TAAAAAAAAACAGTGTGCAAGACACATTCTCTAAGACTGTGATCAACTGCCAGCAGTCGACCTCAGCCTTGGGGACTACACCCAGTGGGTGCACTCAGCGTGCCCCCACCGGTTTGCGAAATCCAGTCGACCAGTCGACTGACAGAAAGATTGATATCATAAAGCCTAAGGCCGACTGCCAGCAGTCGACCTTAGCCTTGGGGACTACACCCAGCGGGTGCACTCAGCGTGCCCCCGCTAACACGGTGTTTATTCAACACACCCACTGGGTGGCTAATATAAATCCCGGAAAAGAAAAGCTTCTGGTAGCATATCCAACAGAACAAACAGCAGTCGACTGACCTGGACATTGCTTTGGAGGGCAGAGCTGGCGTCATAAGCTGCCTGGCTCGCATCCCGGATGGTCTTCAGCTGCTCCATCATGAGCCCCGCCTGGCGTATTGCCTCCTTCGCTGCACCAGCTTGGTCCTCTGGGACGTGGTGAGTCGTGAAGAGGGAAGGCTGCTGAGCACTCGACAGTGGATTCGTGAAGGACACTGTGTGTCGAGTGGTGTTCTCTTCCTCCACAGTCAGAGTCTCAGGCGCCGTCACGTCCTGAGGCACCTTACTGGCGGGCGTTTTCCGACTCTTCCTGCGTGCCAGTGGTTCTTCATCCTCGTCGTCGTCAGGAAGATCGATAACAGTATGGGGCGGAACTGCGAAGAAGAATCAGGATCAGAGGTCGCAAATCAGTCGACTAACAACGGTGTTAAGAATACAGTACCTGGGTTCGAAGTTGCCGCATCCTCCATCTCGTGGTCTTCGGCCCGGGCCGAAGTCTCAGAGGTAGCAGCACTGCAACTCCAAAGAATCAGTCGACTAACATCAGCGTCGACCAAAGACAAAGTTCGCACAGAGTAAGAAAATATGAGCAACGCAATTACCCTGATATGGTGGGGATGGACACCTTCATCTTCGGCAAGAGCTTGGTCGGCTTCGATGAGGCCGCCCTGGGCTGCTTCGGCGCCTTTTCAGTCGGCGCCGGAGAGGTGGTCCGAGGGCGCTTGGTCGACTGAATTGCGGTCCCAACCCCCTTACCACGTTCAGTCGAAGGGTCGTGGACAAGCTTCGACCGCCTTTCTGAGCGCGGTGGAACGACCTCCTCCTCCTCTTCTTCCTCGTCCTCGAGGTCATCTTCATCACCTTCGTCATCATCATCGTCGTCATCATCCCCTGCAGCATCCGAATCCCACTCCTCCTCTTCCTGGCTCTCGCCCCCGCTCGCCTCGCCCCCGCTCGCCTCGCCCCCGCTCGCCTCGCCTTCCTCAGCCGAGGCTTGTGCCCCATTGGGCATCGAGTACAGTTCAGTGAGGGCCTAGCAGATGCACAAACAAAGATCAGTCGACCAGTCGACAGGGTTAGCAGAAATGAATACGACAAGGACTCAGTGGAGGGCAGAGCAAGTGTACCTTGTTTGGGTTGCTGTTGCGGTCGAGTGGAGGAATCCTTCTGGCTCCGCGCGGGTTGTCCCTGTTTCCGGTAACGGCTACCATCCATCTTTCCAGAGTGACATCGTCGACTTCTTCTGGATGGACTCTAGTTTCGTCTTCGGGCCCACAGTACAACCACATGCAGTGGCTCCGGAATTGAAGGGGTTGGATGCGACGCCTGAGGAAGACCTCCAGAAGATCCATGCCCGTCACCCCCTCCCGAACCAACTGCACCACGCGCTCCATCAACATCTTCACATCGGCTTTCTCCTCCGGAATCAGCTTCAGAGGGGAGGGCTTGTTCACTCGGTCCATGGTAAACGGAGGGAGTCCACTCGACTGCCCTGGCGTCGACTGGACCTGGCAAAAGAACCAAGTCGACTGCCAGCCTCTGACGGACTCGAGAAAGCTCATGGGCGGGAAGGTACTATTGTTCCTCACCTGAATCCCCAGGCCCCCACACATTTGGACGACTCGGGTCTTCTCGTCACCTGGGCTAGCCTTCTTCACGGTCTGAGAGCGACACGTGAAGATGCGTTTGAACAAACCCCAGTGCGGTCGGCAGCCCAAGAAACCCTCACACATGGACACGAATGCAGCAAGATAGGCAATGGAGTTTGGGGTAAAGTGGTGGAGCTGCGCTCCAAAGAAATTCAAGAAGCCACGGAAGAAAATGCTGGGTGGCAAGGAAAACCCTCGGTCAACATGAGTGGCCAGGAGCACGCACTCACCCTCTTCTGGTTGTGGCTGCCACTCCTTCCCCGGCAACCTCGCAGCTCCGTGAGGGATCAAGCCCTCGTTGGCCATGTCGAGGAGGTCCTTCTCCGTGATGGTCGACTGGATCCAGTCTCCTTGGACCCAGCCTTTCGGCAGGCGGGATCTGGACGAGGACCCCCTGCGGGTGGTGGATCTCCCCTTCGCCTTCTCCGATGCCGACGCCTTCTTGGCACGCTCCAGCGCCGCCGTCTTCTCCTTGGCCATGGTCGCCGGCGAAATGCGCGAAGGAAAGTGGTGCGGAGGTGAGAGCGAGCGCGCTGAGCAGAGAGGAAGGAGGCAGAGGGAGAGAGGGAGAATGCTGAGGCGCAGCACAGAAATCCCCGCCGGGCGCATTTATAAGGTCTCTTCCGAGTGGCTGACATGTGGGCCCGGTCGATCTAATCATATCTGGGAGCAGTTATGAGGACTGGATACGTGGCGAAAAAGGCAGCGCGGAGATCGAGGCGTCTATGCCCCGTCCCATCCGAACGCCACGGTCTGCCCCGCTTCGCGCGCGCCCCCGAATTTCGCACCCCGCGGAATCCGCGAGCAACAAATCAGTCTGTCAGACGCGGTGTTTCCGGCGATCCGTCGCTCGGAGATCGTCGAAGCTCGAAAGATCACTCGACGCAAAAATAGAATGGATCGAGTCGACCGAAGACAAATTGCTCCCTGTCAACGAAGAGATTTTTGATCCAGAACAGCGCACAACTAGAGCGCAAAGGTTAATCGAAAACGACATCAACGCCTTCTTCACTCGAAGCCTCAATCCATTCGGGGGCTAATGATGGGGTTATGTACCTAGGGTAGGGTCATGGACCTGTTCCAAGTAACTTACCCTAGGACATCCCTAGAAAAGGTCGCCTTCCAGTCGACCAACGAGGATTCACTCGACTGGCCCGAAGGACTCGACCACGAAGACTCACTCGACCATCAGGAGGTCAAGAGGCACTCTGCACCGCAACGGCCTGTAATTAAGTAGACTTTATGATAGTAAAGGCACTTTATGTGGGGCGTTACCAGTAACGCCCCAGACTTAACTCACCTTAAACCCTCTCCTACGTGGGCTGGCTGGGGTCCTGGCGCACTCTATATAAGCCACCCTCCTCCACAGGCAGAGGGGTTCGGCACCTTGTAATCCATACATTCATAATCCACTCGACCGCCTCCGGGCTCCGAGACGTAGGGCTGTTGCTTCTTCCGAGAAGGGCCTGAACTCGTACATCCTTTGTGCTTACAACCTCTCCGTAGCTAGGACCTTGCCTCTCCATACCTACCCCCACTCTACTGTCAGGCTTAGAACCACGACACTGACGGTGACGCTCCTGCTGCTCGGCCGCTGACAACCGACGGAACGTCCGGGTGGTGGCCGGAGGTGCGGTCGTCGTGGCTGGAAAGGGCCGGCCCGGTGATGGTGGAGTCGGCGCTGGTCGACTGGCTGGCGGCCGCCCCAGCCGGCCGGGTGCTGCAGCGCCTGAGCCCGCTGCTCGAAGGCCCGGGCGTAGTACATGGCCGTTTGGAGGTCGGGGGGATCCCGGAGCTCGACGTCCATGCGAATATGGTCCGGTAACCCGCCCACAAATAACTCGGCGCGCTGAGTCGCGGAGACGCCCGTCGCATGGCATGCCAGGGCCTGGAAGCGGTCGGCGTAGTCCTGCACCGTGGATGTGAAAGGCAAGCGGACGAGGGCCGCCAGTCGGCTCCCGCGGATAGGAGACCCGAACCGGAGGAGACAAAGCTCCCGGAAGCACTCCCATGGTGGCATGCCACCCTCGTCCTGCTCGAGGGCGTAGTACCAAGTCTGCGCCGCTCCTCGGAGATGATAGGACGCGAGCCAGGTACGATCCGAAGCGAGCGTCCGCTGCCCTTGGAAGAACTGCTCGCACTGGTTGAGCCAGTTGAGGGGGTCCTCCATGCCGTCGTAAGTGGCGAAGTCCGGTTTGGCGAAGCGAGGGGGTGTTGGACCACCGTGCCCGGGGGCTGCAATCAACGGTAGCGCGTGTGCTGGGTCGGGGATCTCTGGGGCGTAGTTTGCAGAGCTGGAGGGATGGTCAAATCGGAGGGAGGGCATCGGGTGTTCCGGCGCCGTAGTATACACCGGGTCCGAAGATGAGCCGGCCGCCCACGCAGGAATCGGCGATGGCGAAGGCGGAAATTGCACCTGGTGCAGGGGCCGGCCAGTAGGCCGGGACGCGGGTGGTGGTGCTGTCGATGGCGGCGGCACCGGGTGGTACTGCTGCACCGTCGCCAGCGTCGTGGGGGCGGGTGGTGGCGCCGGGAGGAACTGCTGAGGCGGCCCCCCCAGCAATGCGGTGGCGGCCGGCCACGCTGGCCAGGGCGTCCCCGCGGTCGGGTAGTGTGGCAGCAGGAGCGGCGATGGAGGTGCCCCTCCGTAGGGCGCCTGGAAGGCCGGGGCGGGCCACTATAGCGGCGGGGCACTCGGCGGCGGGGGCTGGTTCCCGGCGAGGTAGAGGTTGATGCCCCAGACGGCTTGGACGAGCTCCCGCAGGGTGGCCGACACCTCCTCGGGCGTGAGGAGCGGGGGCGGATCCGCCGGGGCGGTGATCGGCGCTGGCGCGGTGGTGGCGATGGTCCCGGACGTGATCGCCGTCATCGGCGAGGAGGTGGCCGGCGGCAGCAGTGGTGGGGCGGAGATGGATGGCAGCGGCGGCGGTGATGGAGGAAGCGACATGATCGGCCTGGTGTCTCTGGATACCAAATTGGTAGGACTAGGGTTCCTACCAGGCCTCCGGCGTAGATTGTATGGGCAAGGAGGAGGGGGACGAGGGCTGGAGCGGGCGCGCCGGCGGGCAGGCGCCGTCGCGGCTAGGGTTAGGTGCGGCGGCGGCTAGGGTTCCGGCTCCTTCGGGAGCCGGGCAACAGAGATTATAATATCTTTATTACTTGATCTCAACGGTGTCTTACAACTAGTATTTATAACTTTAGCCTAAGATAACTTGCCTAAGATAACTTGTGGGCCAAGCCCCTAATACTAATGCTCGGTGGGCCTCTTTCTGGTATAGACCAAACCGGTCATAACATCTCTCCCCGCCTGCGCAAACAGCTCGTCCTCGAGCTGAAAGTCTGAATAGTGTTGGCGGAATTCGTCACGCTGCTCCCAAGTAGCCTCCTCCTCCGGAAGGCCCACCCACTGAACGAGGACGAACCAGACGCCACGACGGAGCTGCGCCTGCAACACCTTTGCCGGCTCAGGAAGAATGCGACCATCGGCGATTGGAGGAAGCGCCGAAGGAGCCACCGGTGGCTCGCCACGGAAAGGCTTGAGAAGCCCAACATGGAAGACGTCGTGGATGCGAGCGCGAGCTGGAAGCTGAAGATGATAGGCCACCTTCCCAATGCGTTCCAAGATAGGGAAGGGCCCGGTGTAACGAGGGCCGAGCTTGCGCTTCGCGCGCGGATCGAGTGACTGCGTAGAGCGGTGGAGAAGACGCAGCCACACCCAATCACCCACCGCGAACTCCGCCTCGCGATGATGAATGTCGTAGTAGTGCTTGGCTAGCTACTGTGCCTGAAGGAGACGCTGACGAACCTCAACAAGCATCTCGTCACGAGTGCGGATAAGGTCACCCGCAACCTCCGTCCGAGCCGTCTCTGGGTCCACTAGAAGTATAGGCGTGGGTGGTCGATCATAGACCACCTCAAACGGCGTCGCGTGCAGGGTGGAGTGATAAGAGGTGTTGTAGCAGTACTCCGCCCAAGAGAGCCAATCCACCCAAGCGCGAGGCCGATCACCTGTCACACAATGCAAATACATGGCAATGACCTTGTTAACCACCTCAGACTGACCATCTGTCTGAGGATGGAATGCCGTACTCAGGCGGAGCTGGACACCCGCCATCCTGAAGAGGTCGCGCCAGACATGGCCCGTGAACACTGGGTCCCGATCACTGACGATAGAAGTTGGGAACCCGTGGAGACGGACGTTGCCGTCGAAGAAGGCCCGGGCCACGGATGCCGCCGTGTACGGATGGCCGAGCGCGATGAAGTGGGCATACTTGGAGAAGCGGTCGACCATCGTGAGAATGACCGACTTGCCGCCCACCTTGGGAAGGCCCTCGATGAAGTCCATGGATATATCCGTCCAAACCTGAGACGACACCTCCAAGGGCTGAAGTAACCCAGCCGGCCGCAGGGTCTCCGTCTTGTTGCGCTGGCATGTCTGACAAGACCGAACCCAGTCGCAGACCAAGGCGCGATCGCCAAGTATGTAGAAGTCGGCGCGAAGACGATGGAGGGTTTTCTGCACACCCTCATGACCCGCCGAGTGGGCGAGCTGTAACACCTGGAGACGGAGTTCATCATGCGCCGGGACAAAGATCCGGCGCCCATGGAGAAGCAGTCCGTCAGAGAAGCGCCAAGGCTCCTCTAGGTCGCCGGCCGTGAGCTGTTGCTGAAGAAGGACGGCGTCGTCGGCCGTCGCAGTGGCGCGGCGAATGTCGGCGAAGAGACCGAACGTCGGCCCGGAGCGGATGCACAGGGCCGCCCCGGTGGACTCGTTGGTGGAAGGAGCGAGGTCGGAGTCACGACGGGACAGCGCATCGGCCACGATGTTAAGGCGGCCCGGCCGATACTCGACGGAGAAGTCGAAGCCGAAGAGCTTGTTGATCCACTGGTGCTGCGGCACGGTCGACAGCCGTTGGTCCAGCAAGAACTTCAGGTTGTAATGGTCCGTGCGAATGTGGAAGGACCGTCCCCACAAGTACGGCCGCCAATGACGAATGGCCTGCCAATGAGCTCCCGCTCGTATGCCGCCAGCTTAAGATGGCGCGGAGCGAAAGGCCGGCTGAAGAAAGTGAGGGGCCCATCGCCCTGATGAAGCACGGTGCCGAACCCGGCGCCCGAGGCGTCACAGTCCACCACGAACGGGCGGTCGAAGTCGGGCATCTGGAGGACGTGGCCCGTCGTGAGGGCCCCCTTGAGGGTCTCGAACGTCGCCGTTGCCTCGTCGTCCCAGGCGAAAGCGTCGCGGCGAAGCAACCGCGTGAGGGGCGCCGCGATGAGCCTGAACTCCCGGATAAATTTTTGGTAGTAGCCGGCGAGGCCGAGGAACCCGCGAAGAGCCCGCGGCGAGTGAGGCGTCGGCCAGGCAGAGACGGCCGCCACCTTGTCGGCGTCCATAGCCACCCCGTTGGCTGAGATGACATGGCCGAGGTAGGCGACGGTAGGTGTCCCAAACGAGCACTTCGAGCGCTTAAGGTGGAGGTGGTGCGCCCGAAGCTCATTGAAGACGATGGCGACGTGCTGGAGGTGCTCAGCCCAGGTGGCGCTGTAGATAAGAATGTCATCAAAGAAAACAAGCACAAACCGCCGTAAGTAGGGTCGAAGGACGTCGTTCATCAGGGCCTGGAAAGTCGCCGGGGCGTTGGCGAGGCCGAAGGGCATCACCAAGAACTCGAAGTGGCCATGGTGGGTGCGAAACGCCGTCTTGGCGATGTCGTCTGGATGCATGCGCACCTGATGATAGCCCGACTTGAGATCGAGCTTGGTGAAGAAGCGTGCCCCATGGAGCTCATCCAAGAGCTCGTCGACCACCAGTATAGGGAACTTGTCCTTGAGCGTGAGCGCGTACAGGGTGCGGTAGTCGATGTAGAAACGCCACGTGCCGTCCGACTTGCGGACGAGAAGCACCGGCGCGGAGAAAGGTGACGTGGAGATCCAGATGATGCCTGCCGCGAGCATAAGGGCACACTATCGCTCCAACTCATCCTTCTGCAGCT
>NC_057810.1:723514215-723514821 GCF_018294505.1 Triticum aestivum
TGTCGATGGCGGCGGCACCGGGTGGTACTGCTGCACCGTCGCCAGCGTCGTGGGGGCGGGTGGTGGCGCCGGGAGGAACTGCTGAGGCGGCCCCCCCAGCAATGCGGTGGCGGCCGGCCACGCTGGCCAGGGCGTCCCCGCGGTCGGGTAGTGTGGCAGCAGGAGCGGCGATGGAGGTGCCCCTCCGTAGGGCGCCTGGAAGGCCGGGGCGGGCCACTATAGCGGCGGGGCACTCGGCGGCGGGGGCTGGTTCCCGGCGAGGTAGAGGTTGATGCCCCAGACGGCTTGGACGAGCTCCCGCAGGGTGGCCGACACCTCCTCGGGCGTGAGGAGCGGGGGCGGATCCGCCGGGGCGGTGATCGGCGCTGGCGCGGTGGTGGCGATGGTCCCGGACGTGATCGCCGTCATCGGCGAGGAGGTGGCCGGCGGCAGCAGTGGTGGGGCGGAGATGGATGGCAGCGGCGGCGGTGATGGAGGAAGCGACATGATCGGCCTGGTGTCTCTGGATACCAAATTGGTAGGACTAGGGTTCCTACCAGGCCTCCGGCGTAGATTGTATGGGCAAGGAGGAGGGGGACGAGGGCTGGAGCGGGCGCGCCGGCGGGC
>NC_057810.1:723514831-723529295 GCF_018294505.1 Triticum aestivum
GAGATGACATGGCCGAGGTAGGCGACGGTAGGTGTCCCAAACGAGCACTTCGAGCGCTTAAGGTGGAGGTGGTGCGCCCGAAGCTCATTGAAGACGATGGCGACGTGCTGGAGGTGCTCAGCCCAGGTGGCGCTGTAGATAAGAATGTCATCAAAGAAAACAAGCACAAACCGCCGTAAGTAGGGTCGAAGGACGTCGTTCATCAGGGCCTGGAAAGTCGCCGGGGCGTTGGCGAGGCCGAAGGGCATCACCAAGAACTCGAAGTGGCCATGGTGGGTGCGAAACGCCGTCTTGGCGATGTCGTCTGGATGCATGCGCACCTGATGATAGCCCGACTTGAGATCGAGCTTGGTGAAGAAGCGTGCCCCATGGAGCTCATCCAAGAGCTCGTCGACCACCAGTATAGGGAACTTGTCCTTGAGCGTGAGCGCGTACAGGGTGCGGTAGTCGATGTAGAAACGCCACGTGCCGTCCGACTTGCGGACGAGAAGCACCGGCGCGGAGAAAGGTGACGTGGAGATCCAGATGATGCCTGCCGCGAGCATAAGGGCACACTATCGCTCCAACTCATCCTTCTGCAGCTAAGGGTAGCGGTAGGGCCGAATCGCCACGGGAGTGGAGCCCGGAACGAGGTGAATATGATGATCGTACACCCGGGCGGGCGGAAGACCCTGTGGCTCGTCGAAGAGGTCGTTGTGCTGCTGCAGAAGGGGATCCAGCAGGGGGTGCTCGGCTTCCTGTGACGCGGCGGCCAGCTGGAGGTGGGGCACGGCCGGCGCGGCGCCCCCAAGGCCGTCCCACCGGATGCGGCGGCCCAGCCGCCAGAACGTCATCGTGAGCGCGTCGAAGTCCCACAAGATGGGCCCGAGGGTCCGGAGAAAATCCACCCCGAGGATGAAGTCGAAGTAGCCGAGGTCGATCCCTGCACAGGTAATGGAGAAGTGCTCGCCACCGATGGAGATGGGAACATCGCGTGCGAGCCCATGACACCGGAGGTGATCGCCGTTTGCCACCGTGATCCGCAGGCGCTCCCCGCCTGTGGTGGGCAGTGCTAGCCGACGCATGGTTGCCGCGGGCAGGAAGTTATGGGTGGAGCCAGTATCCAGCAGGGCCACCAGCCGCTCGCCAACGACCGTCACCAGCAACAGCATGGTCCGCTCGCCACGGATGCCGGCGAGGGCGTGGAGGGAGACGACGCACGCCGTCGCCAGGGAATCCGCGGCCGTGTCTGCGGCCGCCGCGGGTGGTGGCTCGTCGGGTGAGTCGTCCGCCTCGGTGTAGTCGACCGTCTCCAAGTAAAATAGGCGGGGGCCGACATGGGTCGGTGTGCAGGGCTCATCGCAGTTGAAGCAGAGGCCCTGACGGTGACGCTCCTGCTGCTCGGCCGGTGACAACCGACGGAACGTCCGGGTGGTGGCCGGAGGTGCGGTCGTCGTGGCTGGAAAGGGCCGGCCCGGTGATGGTGGAGTCGGCGCTGGTCGACTGGCTGGCGGCCGCCCCAGCCGGCCGGGTGCTGCAGCGCCTGAGCCCGCTGCTCGAAGGCCCGGGCGTAGTACATGGCCGTTTGGAGGTCGGGGGGATCCCGGAGCTCGACGTCCATGCGAATATGGTCCGGTAACCCGCCCACAAATAACTCGGTGCGCTGAGTCGCGGAGACGCCCGTCGCATGGCATGCCAGGGCCTGGAAGCGGTCGGCGTAGTCCTGCACCGTGGATGTGAAAGGCAAGCGGACGAGGGCCGCCAGTCGGCTCCCGCGGATAGGAGACCCGAACCGGAGGAGACAAAGCTCCCGGAAGCGCTCCCATGGTGGCATGCCACCCTCGTCCTGCTCGAGGGCGTAGTACCAAGTCTGCGCCGCTCCTCGGAGATGATAGGACGCGAGCCAGGTACGATCCGAAGCGAGCGTCCGCTGCCCTTGGAAGAACTGCTCGCACTGGTTGAGCCAGTTGAGGGGGTCCTCCATGCCGTCGTAAGTGGCGAAGTCCGGTTTGGCGAAGCGAGGGGGTGTTGGACCACCGTGCCCGGGGGCTGCAATCAACGGTAGCGCGTGTGCCGGGTCGGGGATCTCTGGGGCGTAGTTTGCAGAGCTGGAGGGACGGTCAAATCGGAGGGAGGGCATCGGGTGTTCCGGCGCCGTAGTATACACCGGGTCCGAAGATGAGCCGGCCGCCCACGCAGGAATCGGCGATGGCGAAGGCGGAAATTGCACCTGGTGCAGGGGCCGGCCAGTAGGCCGGGACGCGGGTGGTGGTGTTGTCGATGGCGGCGGCACCGGGTGGTACTGCTGCACCGTCGCCAGCGTCGTGGGGGCGGGTGGTGGCGCCGGGAGGAACTGCTGAGGCGGCCCCCCCAGCAATGCGGTGGCGGCCGGCCACGCTGGCCAGGGCGTCCCCGCGGTCGGGTAGTGTGGCAGCAGGAGCGGCGATGGAGGTGCCCCTCCGTAGGGCGCCTGGAAGGCCGGGGCGGGCCACTATAGCGGCGGGGCACTCGGCGGCGGGGGCTGGTTCCCGGCGAGGTAGAGGTTGATGCCCCAGACGGCTTGGACGAGCTCCCGCAGGGTGGCCGACACCTCCTCGGGCGTGAGGAGCGGGGGCGGATCCGCCGGGGCGGTGATCGGCGCTGGCGCGGTGGTGGCGATGGTCCCGGACGTGATCGCCGTCATCGGCGAGGAGGTGGCCGGCGGCAGCAGTGGTGGGGCGGAGATGGATGGCAGCGGCGGCGGTGATGGAGGAAGCGACATGATCGGCCTGGTGTCTCTGGATACCAAATTGGTAGGACTAGGGTTCCTACCAGGCCTCCGGCGTAGATTGTATGGGCAAGGAGGAGGGGGACGAGGGCTGGAGCGGGCGCGCCGGCGGGCTGGCGCCGTCGCGGCTAGGGTTAGGTGCGGCGGCGGCTAGGGTTCCGGCTCCTTCGGGAGCCGGGCAACAGAGATTATAATATCTTTATTGCTTGATCTCAACGGTGTCTTACAACTAGTATTTATAACTTTAGCCTAAGATAACTTGTGGGCCAAGCCCCTAATACTAATGCCCGGTGGGCCTCTTTCTGGTATAGACCAAACCGGTCATAACACCCCCACTATTTTCAGAGGAAAGAATGTCACACCATTGTACAGATGTTGCAAGCTGTCATGATCAATAACTCATTTTTTTTCAAGCAATATGGAGAAATATATATTCAAAATATTGGTAAAAGCAATATAAATTCAAAATACCGTAAAAACTGGAAATGACATAGCCCCTTCAATTATCTTAATTGTTTACTGGTACATGCACATTAACTCTTCAACAAAGAAAGATCAAAGCACAGCAGCACACAACACATGATTCGATATGGTTCTTCAACAAACAGACTTCTGATAATACTTTTGACGATAGCAAATCCGAAACCTCCAATTGGCATATATATAGTTCTTCAACAAATAGACTTCTGATACAATTTTTGATGATAGCAGATCCGAAACCTCCAATTGTCATCCACTTAAAGATGGTAATATACGTCTATCTACTTAGGCCTCTTCAAGCTAATGGTGTCGGTGGTTGTGCGGCTGGTTCCACTTTGTTACCGGTATGACTTAACACAGTCAAATAAAAGACCACAACTACAGGAAGAAGTTGAAATAGAACAGAACCCATGAACATGAATGCTGTCAATGGGATAGTGACTATCCTATAACATATCCCCTTTCTCCTCAACAACGGTGACACAAGAACACAATTCTTGATTGTCAGGTCCAAATTCTGATATAGCAATACGAGAAAACTCATGACACATACTGCAATGGCAATCTTATGGGCAACTGGAGCTAACATCATATAGCTACCAAGTGCAAAGGCAGTTGTCAAGTTTGTAACCGAAATCCCCATGAGAAAATAGGCCAATTGTATGTGCATTTTCCGGATTGGAAGAGATACCATGGGAGATCCAGAAAACATGAGAGAAATAGTAGCCATTGCAGAGAAAGTGAAGGCAAGTGCATTGGCTATGGTGAACACATCAAAAGTATACTTTCCAGCAAGCGTTGGTGTGCCCCCATTTGTGTGGTCATCAGCCCTGTAACCTCCAGGGATGGCGAAAGATGCAGCAAAAGTCACAGTTGCAATTAGGACTGAGCCAATACACAGACTGCCTGTCCCTTCTTTCACTTTCTCCATTTCATCTTTTCTCACTTGGACAATATCATTTTCTTCAAAGTAATCCAGGCGACAAATGCCCCGTTTAGCACCAGCGAGTTCGAGCGCTGCATGTATTTTTACTTCAGCGTTCTGCAAAATCAAAATAAGTAAATTTTGAACCATGCAACTTAATTGTTCTCATTCACCTTCAAGTCCGTGCTGAAAAATAAAATGACTGTGCATGTATATTACCTGGTTATAATGCAATCCTTTGGGAATACTGCAATGTGCTATATCAAGCGGGGTCTTTCCTTTCTCATTTGTTAAATTTAAGTGCACTTTTTTATTCCCAAATATAGCACAGAATATCATCAGTGTTCCTTTTTGGACGGCTAAATGCAGTGCAGTGTTTCCACCATTGTCTTGCATATTTAAAATCCATGATAACGACTGGTTTCTGCAAGCAGACCAGACCGGCCATATTTTCATTTCGTCAACTGCAACATGAAGAAATGTCCTTCCCCTAGCATCACGTAGACCAGCGCAACTGGGCGACTTCTGAAGAAAGACATTGATGGTAATTCTTGAGCCAACGGATGCAGCCACGTGTATGGGGAATGATCCATCATTGTCCATTTGATACAATGCATCTGGATTGGCTTCCAGTAAACGTATGTATCGTCGGTCTTTTTGACGTGGCATAGATGCAACTAAGTGAAGAGGTGTACTTCCCTTATCATCTTGTTGCGTTGTAAGGTCGTTATTCCATCCTAACACCATCTCTGTAAGACCTACAAGAGGCTTCTATCAGTTAAACTAATCAATATGAGAGAAAGAGAAACAAATACAACTAAGAGTACCGCCTCTAAACTCTATGCCTGCCCAGTTTTGTGTCATGTGAGTGCTCTGCCTACACTATATTTTTTAAAAGAAAAAGAAAAATGCTTGAAAAATTTACAGTTATACTTTGTCACTTCTGCAATACGAGGGCATATTAATTTAGCCTGAGTTAGATTATATACCTTTTACATAGCTGGGCATTCCAATTGATTGATTCACAAAGGAATATAAATACAATTTGAAAGTGCTCAACATGCCAATTGGCCTTATATGGTTTGGAACAAACGTCATAGTCATGATATGCATGGAAAGAAGACACATCTCACTTTTTATATTAAGACATGCTTGGTAACAGTTCTATGTACTTGCCTATGATAACAAAACCATCATTTCACCATCCATGTTAGCTTAAAAGCTGAACAAGATTTTGTGACTTGCATTTCTTCATAGTTAGAAGATTGCTGTCACCATGTACCTACGGGAACTGAATCTATCACAATACAATTAACTCGTGAGCTCCGGCCAGTTATAGGACTAACACGAATAGTGCAACCCAAATTGTCATTCCAAAGGTTGTGACAGAAAATATATGGGTCCTCTCAGAGTGCAGGCGAATCGTAGTAAAAAAAATTGTAGTCATCATCAGTACTTGATCCCATACCCCCCACCCCCCGCCCCGTCTTCAACCACTACCCATCCGTTCTACTACCCAACCCACCGAATGTGTCGCCTACCTGGCCGACGTTATTCCGCCTTCACCTAACAGCTTCCACAACCAGTCATGCGGTTGCCATGGCCATCCCTATATATAAGTCCCGTCTCAGCCCATCCATCCCCAATGTATTGTCTGTTTCTTTCTTTTTTGCGAAGTGAGTTAATCCTGATTTCATTAATGAAAATGAAGCTACATAGGTTATGGTAAAAAGACCGAATCGATGGAGAAAAATATTCTTAAACAAGTCCCACTGATAAAAGATCTGAACACAATAAACACTAATGGTCCCAATCCAAATGTATGCTGAATAGTAGTATATATCTCGTGAAAATATGTAGATTGAAAAACAGTATGTTAAACCAAGAATTAAACATTGCAAAGTGAGCATGAGTACCTTTGCCTCGGAGAACAGCAGCATGCAATGCATTTTGTCCACTTGGTCCAGAGTATGAAAGGTTCTCGTCATTACTGCCGCTTTTCCCGTGGCTCAACTTGTAGAGTGTTTTGGCGATGATTCTGTTTTCCAGTAAGATGGCTAGGTACAGCGGAGAAGTACCAGCTTTCGGAAGACTTGCCAATTCTGGATCCTCCTTCATGAGCAATTCGACTATATCATTTTTCCCACTGCGGACCGCCTCATGCAAGACTGTCCATTTACTCTTGTTGTCCATTTCTAGCAGCGCCTTCACTCTGTCAGCATTTTGATCCTTGCCTCCAGCAAGATCAATGAGAAAAGATACCATATTGATTTTCGCCGCCCGTGCAGCATAGTGCAGGGGCGTATCTCCATGGATGTTTTGCATGAAGAGGAGGCTTACTGCCTTCCTGCGTATGGGGCCATCTTCCTCCAAGTTCTCACCATCACTGTTGGTGGCCATCACATGGAGAAAAGTGTCACCGTCCATGGTGACCGCATCCAGGAAAGACTCCCTGAGAAGTGCTTCTTCGTCACCAAAAGCTGGCTGCATAGCAGAGCTTCGGATAGCCCCGTCGCCGGAGGTTTGACGGTCTTCCCCACTGAGAAATGATTGCAGCTTCTTCCATGAACCAGAGCAAGCTACTGCTAGCAGCCTGGAATCCATGACCGGCGAGCGAGGCTTGGGCGGCGTGGGAGTCTGATTGCTTGAGGCCATCACCACTACCATGGTGGAAGAATCCTCCTTGCTCAACACATCCTTCAACTGCTGGCAATGGTCATGGCCGATGGCCACAATCATCTTGGCTTCCGTGGTCACCAGTGGAGGAGCATTTCCCACAACGGGTGAGGCAGGAGCTCCCTCCCCGGTGCTCGATGCCATCACCAACACGAGGAGGAAGCTCTAGATTTGTGGTTAGAAGGTATATAGTCGTACGAGTGCTGGTTGAGCAGCCAACTCGTATATATCAGGAACCAAGACGCCCTTGTATCAAACTTGTGCACAGAAATAAGTGAGTGCAGTTTTTCCATCATACAAGCGAACGACCACAAATATTAAAGCACGACATTGGGCTATGCTCGATCGGATCCAAGTCTTGTTCATAATCGTTTATCACAGGTCTTGGTTTCTGTTTTCTTTTCGTAGTGACTTGTTGAGCACATGGGTAGCTGGCTCTAAACCACATCGAGACTTGTGTTTTCAATACATGATGATGCTAACACTTGTTTTTAACTATCGTCGCATTCAATGACCTCGACCTGTGGACGACGATCACACGGGTGCTGCTACCCTCCGAATTGTCAATGATCCGGAGAGTATAACTTCAAAAGAAAAGAAAAATAGTGTGCCAGTTGTTAGCCCTTGAAAAATTCTCTCTCATTTCCAAGCAATGATCTGCGCTAATTATCTCGTCTTCATTTTCAATTGATATTTCCTCCGTTTCACTATCAATACTAGATCACCATGGTTCAAAATCGTTTATATGTGGTGCCCCGATGATTATCACAAACGGTCTCCAAGTCGTTTATGACTGTAAGATATCCTTTATTTAACTATATCATATGGTAATACGATTCATTTGCTATTTCTCACCGTGCCAACGGTCAGCATTAGCTTCCTGCAGGCCAGCCAATACAAACGCTAGAAAACTGTTGAAATTAACACTAAGGCTAGACTAACATAAGCATGGTACTCAACCTTGTAACGTGGTGTGTGGTAGGTGGCTGTTCTTACTAGTTCCAGTGGTGTTTATGTTATCAATTACGCGGGCCGCGACTGAATCTTGTAATTAAGGGTGATTTGTTTAGACTTGTATCAATCTCAACCGAGAGATGACAAATATACAAATATTGGTTACTACAGCAATTAATAGCAAGACTTGGAGTCGCCCATACCAAGACACTTCACGCTGGCTTTGGATCCTCCAAATAAAGAGAGTAACCGGTGGCCTAGCTAGCATAAATATTGAGGCAGTGTAGTTTGTTCTTAACTGGTTTGATCTTATATTATCATGCAAGTGTCGTAGAACTGCTCGAAGATCGAGCTGCTTGGCGATGACTAGTAGATGAAAATAGAGTGCATATGGGTGCCAGTTGAAAAGAAAAGAAAATAGTGTGCCAGTTGTTAGGCCTTGAACAAGTCTCTCTCATCTCCAAACAATTATATGAGGTAATTATCTCATATTACTCTCCACTTCACTATCACTACTAGAACACACATGGTTCTATAATTATTTATGTGGGGTGCCCCATTGATCATCCAAGCCAGTTTTTTAACCCGTTTATGACCGTAAGATAGCCTTTATTTGATTTTGTCATATGATATTATGATCCGTTTGCTATTTCTCACCGTGCCAATGTTCGGTATTAGCTTCCAGGCCGGCAACACAGATGCTAGAGAATTATTGAAATTAATACTAGGCTAGACTGACATAATCATGTACTTAAGTTAATCAAACATGATTAACTGACATATTACAGTGAAGTAACGTGGTGTGTGATAGGTGGCTTTTCTTACTAGTTCCTGTGGTGTTTATCTTACTAGTATTAATTATACGGACATGACTACTAAATCTTGTATAGTTAAGGGTGAGCGGTTTAGACATGTATTCATCTCAACCGACAGATGACAGATGTACAAATCTTGCTTACTAGTAGACCAATTAATAGGCCCAAGTATACAAATTTTGTTTATAAGACCAAGTAGCAAGACTTGGATCCGCCCATACCAAGACACTTCACAGTGGCTTTCAATCCTTCCAAGAAAGAGAGTTGACGATGACCTAGGCCTAGCTAGTACGCCAGTATAAAAATTGAGCTAGTGTAGTGTTCTTATCATGCAAGCGGCCATACTTAAGAACAAGTACAGAAATAGTATTTCTAGGAACCAGTTGATGGCTTGGACAGTGTTTGCTGGCTTGGATCTGATCAATGAACTGAAAAAGAGGGATGGCTTCACGCTGACCATAAGCTAGATCCATGGCTCCTGGGTGCTTATGCTGAGTCAATGGTGCATGGATTGAATGCTTAATTAGGGTCTGCTTGCTGGATCAGAGGGAAGTTCTGTGCCTTATTCATAGAAAGCGCCCACAGCTCCCTAACTGCTTGCCTTGCGCGTTCGGTTAATATAGTTAATACGGTGTTCTGGTAAATATGATTTCGATACAAGGGTTAATACGGTACAAGAAAGCTATACAGTCTGGTTTTGGTAAATACCATACTAGCTATTTCGGTACAGTTTCGGTAAATACCGATCAAACCAAAGTTGACGTGAATTAAGAATAAACAGGCAGCGACACGTTACACAATTACAAATGAAGTCTTCAAGTAGGAAGTATCCATATCAGTATAGCACTTAGCATATTAGCACAACACAACCAATAACAAACTAACCACAAGAAGTCAAGTACTAGGATGTAGCTACTTTTGTGGTTAGAAGGTTGATTCTCAATGTATAGTGGTATGAGTGCTGGTTGAGCAGCCAACTTGTATATATCACGAATCAAGACGCCCTTGTATCAAACTTGTGAACAGAAAGGAGTGAGTGCAGTTTTGCCATCCTACAAGCGAATGGCCACAAATATTAAATCACGTGTACTATGCTTGATCGGCTCCAAGTCTAGTTTATAATTGTTATCACATGTCTTCATTTCTGATTTTGTTTCCGTAGTAACCTGTTAGGCACATGGGTAGCTGGCTCTAAACCACATCGAGACTTGTGTTTTCAATACATGATGATGTTAACACTTGGTTTTAACTATTGTCGCATTCAGTGACCTCGACCTGCGGACGACGAGCACATGAGTGCTGCTACGCTCCGAATTGTCAATGGTCCGGAGAGTACAACTTCAAAAGAAAAGAAAAATAGTGTGCCAGTTGTTAGCCCTTGAACAATTCTTTCTCATTTCCAAGCAATGATCTGCACTAACTATATCATCTTCATTTTCAATTGATATTTCCTCCGTTTCACTGACAATACTAGATAACACATGGTTCTAAATGGCTTATATGTGGTGCCCCGGTGATCATCACAAATGGTCTCCAAGTCGTTTATGATTGTAAGATAGCCTTTATTTGACTATATCATATGGTAATACATCTATTTGCTATTTCTCACTGTGCCAAAGGTCGGCATTAGCTTCCTGCAGGCCAGCCAATACAAACGCTAGAAAACTGTTGAAGTTAACACTAAGGCTAGACTAACATACTCATGCTACTCAACCTTGTAACGTGGTGTGTGGTAGGTGGCTGTTCTTACTACTCCCTCCGTTTCTAAATATAAGTCTTCTTAGAGATTCTTATATGGACTGCATACAAAGCAAAATGAGTGAATTTACACTCTAAAATACATCTACATACATCCGTATATAGTCCATATTGAAATCTCTGAAAAGGACTTATATTTACAAATGAGGGAGTGCTTCAAGTGGTGTTTATGTTATTAATTACATGGGCCACAACTGAATCTTGTAATTAAGGGCATGCACAATGGTCCTATCTTAAAAGTGCCAATATGATAATTGTTGAGGTGGAAGAGAGAGAAACCATAAGAAAAGGTTTTCCTTCTCTTAATTAAGAGATGATCTTTTAGCAATAATTGTCTCACCACATATTTAGGGATATCTAATAATTGGAGACAAGACTAAGAATAATCCATTGTACATCATTTTCTATTGTCTTATCTAGATTACTTGGCGGATATAGGATAAGACAATTTTATCAATCATCGTACATGCCCTAAGGGTGAGTGGTTTAGACTTGTATCAATCTCAACCGACAGATGACATATATACAAATATTGATTACTACAGCAATTAATTGGACGTATACAAATCTTGTTTATAAAATCAAGTAGCAAGACTTGGAGCCGCCCATACCAAGACACTTCTCGCTGGCTTTGGATCCTCCAAAGAAAAAGAGTAACCGATGACCTAGCTAGTATAAATATTAAGGTAGTGTTGTTTGTTCTTAACTGATTTGATCTTATATTATCATGCAAGTGTCGTAAAAGCACTTGAAGAACGAGCTGCTTGGCGATGAGTAGTAGATGAAAATAGCGTGCACATGGGTGCCAGTTGTCAATGATCAGGAGAGTAGCTTCAAAAGAAAAGAAAAATAGCATGCCAGTTGTTAGCCCTTAACAATTCTCTATCATTTCCAAAAAATGATCTGAGCTAATTATCTAATATTAATCTTCATTTCCAACTGATATTTCCTCAGTTTCACTATCAATACTAGATCACACATGGTTCTAAATCGTATATATGCGGTGCCCCGGTGATCAGCCCAAACGTTCTCCAAGTTGTTTCCGACTGTAAGTTAGCCTTGGTTTGACCATATCGTATGGTAATACGATCCATTTGCTATTTCTCACCCTACCAACGGTTGGTATTAGCTTCTAGGCCAGCAAATACAAACGCTAGAAAACTGTTAAAATTAACACTAGGCATATACAGTGAAACTCAACTTCAACAATTCTCTATACAGTAAGTAACTGACATATACAGTGCCACTCAACTTAACTTAAACCAACATGCCACTCAACTTAAACCAACATGAGTAACTGACATATACAGTGAAGTAACGTGGTGTGTGGTAGTAGGCTGTTCTTACTAGTTCAAGTGGTGTATATGTTATTAATTACGCGGGCGGCTAAATCTTGTAATTAAGGGCGAGCGGTTTAGACTTGTATCCATCTCAGCCGACAAATGACAGATATATAATACAAATCTTGGTCACTAGAGCAATTAGTAGACCAAAGTTTAGAAATCTTGTTTGTAAGACCAAGTAGCAAGACTTGGATACGCCCATACCAAGACACATCACGATGGCTTTGTATCCTCCTAAGAAGAAATAATAGACGACGACCTAGCCAGTACTCCCTCCGTCCGAAAATACTTGTCATGAAAATGGACAAAAGATAATGTATCTAGATGTATTTTAGTTCTAGATACATCTCTTTTTATTCATTTTGATGACAAGTATTTTCGAACGGATGGAGTATTAAAATTGAGGTAGTGTAGTTAGTTCTTAATTAGCATGATCTTATATTATCATGCAAGTGCCGTAAAAAGTGCTCGAAGATCGAGCTATGTTTGGCGATGACCACAGTAGATGAAAGGGCAAAGGTACACTTGGTGATGAGTGATGACCAAGTACAGAAATTGTATTTCTAGGAACCAGTGGATGGCTTGGACAGTGTTTGCAGGCTTGGATCAGACCAATGAACTTAATGACAGCGGAGTATAATAGTATGTAATAGGCATGCTTAGAGCATCTACAACGGGGTGTCCCAAACCCGCCTCAAACGATTGGGCGAACAGCCCGGTCACGAAAATGCGACCCACACCGGGCGCCTCAAATGCCCGGGCTAACCGCTACCCTCATATCCAGCTAGCCTAAATATGGGATGGATATGGGGCATCCAAGTCAGTCGGCCATGTCGTCCCTGGCCCACGCTCTTCCCATCCGCTCACCGGCCCGAACCATAGCCACTTCACTCCACTCCACTCCCCTCCATCATCCAAACTTCCGTCCGGCAATCTCCGACCTTCCCCAGCATGGTAGGCAGTGGATCTGACTCCGACTAGTTCGGATCCGTCAATTGGAGTGTCATCCTGTGCGGGTTGGAGGAGGCAATGGTCGTCCTCATTGCACTCCGCCGCTCCCAGGAGGACATCGCCCGACCGATGACATGATCTATCCGGCGCGACGCCATAGCGTCGGCGCATCGGGCTCTCGGATCCCCCGAGGCTGGATCATCACAGTCCCATGAGCCTTCAAATCTCCCCTTCCCCATCAACGGTCTGGCAGAGTTTGAGTCCCATCAGGACTGGTGTGCCCGCCGTGGGAAGGAGAGGATAAGGGCGGCGGAGGCCCGCCTCACTGCTGACATGGCGGCAGTTGTCGGGACCCCGATCCTAACTCACACGGATCTAGCATAAGACACATCATATCACTTTGTGGCCTCATGCACGGTAACCACAGATGCTGCCTTTACCTTGGCCGGATCCATTTGCGTCTTTTGGCTCGCGGATATGATTGCGATGATAGCAACCATATCAACAGAGAACTTGGGTCGACATGACCAGTCATAAACCAAGGTGGCACATACGTACTGGGACAAGCATGTATAACCCAACAATGCACATGTCGGTCATCAATATATGAACCCAAGTCACAACAAGCTACATGGACTTAAAAGGAACAACGCATGACATTTCCACGTAGGGAAAAATACTGGACCAAAGAAGAATACATGCTGGTCAATCCATGTGTTCTGGAGTAGTAGCGAACTATTATGGCTTAGTGGAAGTACTAGGAGGCTTCCTTGTATGGAAGGTTACAAAAGCAGATAACCAGGTGTCGAATCCCACACATACCAGTGCATTTTAAAAACATACACACAATATGCATGATATGTGTAGAGACAACATGGCATCACAACATAACTCTATGAGTCAAAACGTTTATTGAAGAGGCTCCAAAAAGCCATACATAATCTGATATTATAAACATGGGTCTCATGACCCAACATACAGAGTCATACAAGCAACAAGCAGAAGCATAAATATGCCTGAGTACAGACAACTGAAAAGAAAGAAGGTTGGGAAGCCTAACTATCTACATGACCCTCCATAGGAACCAGACCTCACTACTAGGAAAATGGCTATAGATAGGATTGACACTAATGGCGCATCAGGGATGTAGTGCGCCACTATTATATACTAATGGCGCACTAGTTGGTGATGCGCCATTAGTGTGGAAGACACTAATGGCGCACCAGACAAAAGGTGCGCCACTAGTGATAATTTTTTTTCATTTTTACATACATACTAATGGCGCATCCGACCGAAGTGCGCCATTACTAGTTCTAACTAGTAATGGCGCACCAGACAAGGAGTGCGCCAGTACTATATTTTTTTTTATTCTTTTTTTTTGCAAAATTACTAATGGCGCATCGTGTCACAGTGCGCCATTACTAGTTTAAACTAGTAATGGCGCACTACTACGCGGTGCGCCATTAGTATATATATATATATATATATATTGCACTATACACGACTATCTCGGTTACGGACATCTCACGGGACAGGTAGTCCACGGATTTCCTGGATGCGTAAGGTGCATGGATGACACAACGTATCGCCAACTAGATAGAGATCCCGGGTCTTTGAAAACCGTGTTCATGGGACATCGATGTCCCCCTCGCCGCTGACGATCAACCGCACCCTCCCCCACTCCACCGCCGCCGACGATCAACCGCACCCTCCCCCGCTTCACCGGCCGCCGCCGCCGACCCCCGGCCCGCACCCTCCCCCACTCCACCGTCGCCGATGACCCACCGCACCCTCCACTCCACCTTTTTCATATTCA
>NC_057810.1:723530184-723537550 GCF_018294505.1 Triticum aestivum
GAGGAGGAGACGACGACCGCCTCTAGGGATCCGGCGTGGTCTTGTGCCGGCCCCGAGCCCTAGGGATCTGGCACGACCGCGGCTTCCTCCGGGTCCAAGGCGGCCGGCCGGCGCCATGTACGCCCTCGACTGCAGGTGAGCCCCTCCCCTCCACTTCCTTCTTCTTCTTCTTCCTCTTGCCCTCAACCTCTGCTCTGAGTCTCGACCGCTGTGCAGGGCCCGCCCATCTCCGGCGAGCCCACCACACCGTTTGACAGGAAGCACCACCGTCGTCGCCGAGCCACTCCACCGGCAGCCACCATCCTCGCGCGCTTCCTCCTCGAGCAGGCCTCCCCGCAAGCGTCACCGAGCACCAAGCCGCGGGTCTGCCCCCTCCACACGCCCCTGAAGCAGCAAACCCTCGGCCCTCCTCTCCAGCGAGCAGATCTGCATCCTCAACATCTTTTCCCTGGACATACCTGCCTCTTGTAATTCAAGTGACAGCCTGACAGGTGACATTTTGTTGCAATTTCTGTGTTTTTTTGTTCTGAATGTGCAGCTACGCAATGTGTAGAAGTGGTACAGGCCTGTAGTTAGAACAAATCATCAATTTTTAAATGCTTTGATCTAATAACAACGAAAAAACCATGAGCCAGTCACGTTTGAAGGTTCTTTGGTTACTAGCAACTAGCATTGCTAGATGAGTTCTTCTGCTATCTTGTGATAATTGTAGTAGATTATAGCTTGCTTCAGTTTGTCATCATAAGTTGGTTAATTCGATATGCAGTTAACTTGATCATAGTTAGTTTATCGAATTGTTTAACAAAAAGGAGATCCAGCAGGCACAGTGTCCTTCACTATATACTAATCTTTGTATGCCCAGGCACATTGATGCATCAGCCCTGTAAGAAGCATCAGGGAAACAAAGGTTGGTTGTGGCAATTGTCACATTAGCCTTGCGCTCTACGACCAAATGTAAGATATGCAACAAATAACGGACAAATACCCAACAGTTTTCTAGAGCTAGCGAAGAGATTAAAATCTCTGTGAGATATTCATAGCCATGAAGCCCAGTAGCCTGTAGTTCACTAAACTTATAGCACAAGATCCAATTTACATGCTATACTCTTCAACAACATTGCTTGCTAGAACTACTGTCACATGTGCACTTGGCAGGTAACACTAACTAAACCTAGCGTGCAAAAAGGATCACATGTTTTAGAGAAGTATCTGCTACTACAACCTGAGGGTTTTCTTAGCTAAATTAGGCTATATTCGTTTTGTGTCAGCTCCTTGCTGTCCATGTTAACTTCTTTTCATGGTACCCATAGATTTGACTTTCACTGTTGGTGATTCTGCAGTTGCTGTAGACTACTATAGTGATGAGTGTCTAGCTTTTGTAATCTACACTTCTTGCATAAGGATTTGCATGTGCCTTTGTACCATGAGTAATTTTGGGACTTGGGAATTGGTTCTTTCTTACTACAGTCTTGCTGCAATAGTATGGCTCTGTTCTTGGTGGAGGTTTCATTACTTGTTTTGTGTGGCTTAGGTTATATTTCAGTGGAATTTGTGTGATATGTTTGGCTGGACTATGCTCTTTTCACAGTTATAGTGTTGTCACTTTACAGCTTGCATGCTTGCCATACCAGACCATCAGTGTTCCGCTGTTATGATAAACTGTTCAATTCTTTGTATGGTTCTGTCTTTTTTCTATGATGGCAAGGGACACTGGTTGCTTATGCACTGAGTTGGGTTCTATGCGTCAAACAATCCATTTTGACAAGGCTCATTGATGGGTACTTTTTTTATTGGGTGCATTTATTTATATTATATCATATTGCTTCTATATCTGATCCACCATTGCTTGTACTAGTTTGTCAAGAATACATGTCTGTATAGCACAAAGAGCACCACAAGTTAAACACCTCAATCTATTAGTATTTGTCTGCATTTTCTCACATTCTTCTTGTATCTGATCCAGTATTGCTTGTAGTGGTTTGTCCAAAATGTTGAATGATACTGCCTGGAGATGCATATATTGTTTCACCTCTTCAGAGGCCAACGTATTTTCCATGTTGTGATGGAGGCCTTTTTTTTAACACTGAGCTTTGCCACCTGTTGTTTGTCTTGTAAATATTGGACAGAGATTTAAGCAAGTAGCACATTGCCTTGTCCACCTGGGATAATGATTTTGCAGGTACCCCGAGAGGCCCTTGAGTCATTTTCCGGAATGCCGATTAACTTTCGTTCCGGCAAACTCGGGTACTCCATACGTCCTATTTTCAGCAAAGGTCATGCTGAAATTTTAGCATGACTTTGCTAAAAATAGGACATATGGGGTACTCGCGACTAATGCCTGTTATCATGCATGTTTTATGATCTGTTGCAAGGGTACTAATTGGTCTCTTCTGCTGCTTATCAGAGATGGCGGGAAGCAGCCACCGCCGCTCTGCGACACCGCAGTACGAGTTGGATGCTTCCGAGTTCTTCACTATCATACTTGAGACTTCAGTATCATCCATGACGCAGGTATATAAAACGAGAGATCTCCCCTTCACCCATCTTATTATGATATCTGTTGTTTGCTACATCACTCATTGTCCCAAACTGCAGAGGCTGCCTAACAGTTTGATGAACATGCTGATGGGTGAAGATCCGCCAAATAATGTGAAGCTGCGACAGGCCGGCAGCGGGTTTCGCAAGCAGTGGGATGTGGAGTTGGTGATCAAGGAGGGCCACATGTACTTGTCTCGTGGGTGGGAGAAGTTCTACCGTGCCTACGACCTGCGGCTGGGGTACTTCCTTCTCTTCAGGTACGACGACGACGCCACCATGCTCATCGTGAAGGTGTTCAACGCGACTATGTGTCGCATGCGCTACGCTGACGATGATGATGCCGGTACGTTCTGCCTCTTCTTATTCCTCTACATTTGGCTTTGTCTCACATCGATTGTTAACGGTCATTGTTGCATTTGGACAGGTAATGGGAGCAGCAGCAGCGATACTGGCTACAGCCAAAGCAGCAGCGACTATGGCTGTAGCGAAAGCAGCAGCGATTCTGGCTGTAGCGAAAGCAGCAGCGATTCTGGCAGCAGCATAGACAACAAGAAGGATGGTCCGGACTGGAGTGCGGGATAAGAGAAGCAGAGTGGGATGAGGAGCTGCAGGATGACGATGGGCATCAGGTTGAGGATGACCTAGCACTGGTGGTGGCTGACCAAGGGCAAGAGATGGTGGTGGCTGACCATGGGCAAGAGATGGTGGTGGCTGACCATGGGCAAGAGATGGAGGTGGCTGACCATGGGCAAGAGATGGAGGTGGCTGAGGATGACCTAGCGATGGTGGTGGTGCCTGACAATGACCACGCACCGGTGGTGGCGCCGGCGATCCCACAGCTGGGCGACATGACCACGCCAATTGTGGTAGAAGACTACATCCCACTGCCTCCACTGCCTCCACCGCCTCGCCGCTCTTGGCGCATCAGGCTGAGGAAGGAGAAGGAGAAGAACAATGCATGAGAATTAAACTTTGTCAGGTATGTCAGATCTCCAAAATGATATATATATACTTAGTTACCTATGTTATCTCTAATATGCTTAGTTTCCTATAGGTTAGCTTCATTTTACCTAAGTTGGCTCTAATATTCTAACTTAGAGCTTATATGCTTAGTTTCCTATAGGTTAGCTCCAAAATAACTTATGTTAGCACAAAATGATCAAGTTTACATAATAAGCTTATAGTCCTTTTCTTATTCTTCTTTTTCAAAATGACATAGGTTAGCTTCATTTTACCTAAGTTGGCTCTAATATACTAACATAGAGCTTATATGCTTAGTTTCCTATAGGTTAGCTACTTATGGTAGCACAAAATGATCAAGTTTACATAATAAGCTTATAGTCTTCTTCTTATTCTTCTTCTTTTCCAAAATGACATGGGTTAGCTTCATTTTACCTAAGTTGGCTCTAATATGCTAACTTAGAGCTTATATGCTTAGTTTCCTATAGGTTAGCTCCAAAATTACTTATGTTATCACACAATGATCAAGTTTACATAATAAGCTTATAGTCTTCTTCTTATTCTTCTTCTTTTCGAAAATTCTTCTTATTCTTCTTCTAGTGTTCTTCTTCTTCTAGTATTCTTCTAGTCTTCTTCTTCTTCTTCTTCTAACTTCTTGTTTATCATTTTGCAGATTTGATTTAATTCACGGAAGCTTGCATGGATGGAGTGCTTCTTTTCCATTTGTGTTTTTATTTTGTATCAATGTGAAACTTTTGTGAATTGATGGATAACGGTGTTGGATGAACAATGTGAAACTTTTGTAATATGTAACGATGGAACTATGTGTTGGCTATGTATGTATATATGATGGAACTTGTGTGTTGGCTATGATTGTTATATGGATGCTTGTTGTATATATATGTGTTGGATATCTCATATATGAAATAGTGACCTGAGATTAAGAAAAAAAATTAAAAAAAATGTTACTAATGGCGCACTACCACGTGGTGCGCCATTAGTATAGCAGACTCTAGTGGCGCACTGTGGTCAAAACTAATGGCGCACTTCGTGGTGCGCCATTAGTATACCAGATACTAATGGCGCACCAGTGGTGCGCCACTAGTAAAAAATACTAGTGGCGTGATACTAATGGCGCACCGGTAGTGCGCCATTAGTAGGCAAAACCGGTGCGCCATTAGTAGGCCTTTTCCTAGTAGTGCCTCTATCTGGGCTTCCCAAGCTACTCATAGAAGACTACTTGAAACTACTAGTGAGACGGAAGTCTCTTTGCAAAAATATAGATAAGCATATATGAGTACAAAGGTACTCAACAAGACTTACATCAGAACTAACTACATATGCATCAATATCAATAATAGGGTTGTGGAGTCTAACTGCAGCAAGCCAGCTTGGACTCCATGGTTATCATGTACTATGACTACCAGTATTTTCTTTGAGAAGAAAAAGCGCACACGGGTCCACATATTCACAACATCAATACACCACTATGGATCCCCTCTCGTTTCCTTACGAGAAGGCCATCCATAACACTCACACTTAGCTTGCACATTGAGTATCCATTTCAACTTGTCTATGAACAATGTAAACTTTCCAAGTAGTCCATATCTGACGACGCGACTATTCAAATAGATCATTTATAACCCTGCAGGGGTGTACTTCTTCACGCACGCTCTCACCACTTACTACCATGTACACGTCATGTTTCTCGACAACCTCCAAGGGGAAGCCTAGCGAGGCTGTCGGCCACAACCTGAGTAACCAGACAAGACTTTTTGAACACGAAAGAAACTTCCATGGCCCCTTATTTAATCCAAGCCCTAGAATTAATATCCTAAGGTTATTATTTCTGTTTTTTTGGATTAACATGGAGGCTCGTTTGGTGCTTTCAATTAGTAAATATAAGATATTTTGTTCTTCAATAAGGTAGAGAGGGGGATGACATGGGACAACAGCAACAAGGAGGCGAAGCTTGGACATAGTCGATGCAGTGGTGACAGTGGAGGGAAGATAAGCTCTAAACAAGATGCAATATGATGATGTATAGTCTTGTGATACAAATACATCACCTTTTCTGGAAAGGCATATTCTTTGGGCTATTACGTTTGCTCAACTCGGATATATGAGTGGTTACTTAATGATGGTGAAATGATTCACTTATGGGAAGATCAATTGTTTAGGTCTATCCATTCGATTCTCTATAGCATCTACAATACGTCTAATGGGATACGATATTTCCAAGAGGCAAAATGTGTTTGGAAAAATATGTTTGTTATGGTCAGATTTAGAGTCTTGTGGATCTAAGTTTTTGAAATGTAGTTTCACCAAAATGATTTGGCAAGATTAGACTACCATGGTCTATAAATCTGATTTTGATTGCTATGAATATGTAGCTAGACTGAGGATCAAAAGTAGGAAAGTATCACCAAAAATGTGATTAGAACTAGCTTTGGCAAAACAAGTATGATTAAGAGTACTTTCCTTTAGTCTACTTGATAGATGAGAAATGATATGTGCTTCCCTCGGACAACTTAGATTGGTTTACAAGTATTCTGGTATATGTTTATGCATTTCCTAAGACATTCACTAGTAGAAAAGGGGGCAATGGTTCAGGCCGGGTCAGCCCATTAGTCCCGGTTCAGTCCAGAACCGGGACCAATGGTGGCATTGGACCCGGTTCGTGAGCCCCGGGGGTCGGCCGGGCCACGTGGACCATTGGTCCCGGTTCGTCTGGACCTTTTGGTCCCGATTGGTGGGACGAACTGGGACCAATGGGCCTCGCTCTTGGCCCACCACCATTGGTCCCGGTTGGTGGCTTGAACTGGGACCAAAGGCAGCCCTTTAGTCCCGGTTCGTGCCACCAACCGGGACTAAAGGGTTTGTCCTCATTGCGGTCAGAGTTTAGTCCCACCTCGCCAACCGAAGGGCGCTCACACCGGTTTATAAGCCCCTCCCTCTCTGTCTTGTTGAGCTCCTCTCAAAGTGAAAATAGATGCCTTTATACAGGGAATTTGACCTAAATTCATATTGAATTTCTCTGAAGTTAGTAGAAATTTATTATGAATTTAGGTTGAATTCTCTCTATAAGTGCATCTATGCTCTTTTTTTAGTAAAGTTAATCACAACTATTTTTTCTTCTATTTATTTCTGAGTAGTTTTTTATATAGTTTTTTTTCTTTTCTGCTATATTTATTTTTTTCTATTTTTTTGTGAGTTGTAATAAGTCATTAAAAATAAAAAAGAGGCACAATGCTCGTTAGTTAGCTTCAAGCCTTTCGGAATAGTGTAAACTGCACTGCACATAGCTCCGTGCAGTCTACCCTATTCCTCAAGGCTTGAAGCTAAGCAACGTGCATGTTAGCATTGAGCCTCTTCTGCATCATCTCTGCACTCAGAGCTTATAAACCGCTGCGAGTGCCTCTCGTTTGGCGAGGTGGGACTAAAAAACAGCTGCAGAAAGAATCAACTAAAAAACTCTTTTACCGGTTCATGCCACGAACCAGTACTCAAAGGTGCTCGTGTGGCACCAGCCTTAAAACCTGTACCAAATAAAATGCCTTTGTAACAGCCTTAGAACTGGTACTGAAGGAATCAACTAAAAAGCTTTTATAAACCTCTAGTATTATTGAAACTAAAATTATATAGAATTTTGTTCAAAACATTAAAAGCAAAAAGAATTATCATAAAAGAAAATAAATAAGTAATTACAATTCTATTCAAAACATTAAAAGCAAAAAGAATTATCATAAAAGAAAATAAATAAGTAATTAGAATTTTGTTACAAACTTCAATAGCAAAAAGAATTATCATAAAAGAAAATAAATAAGTAATTAGAATTCTGTCCAAAACATTAAAAGCAAAAAGAATT
>NC_057810.1:723537922-723538706 GCF_018294505.1 Triticum aestivum
TAATTAGAATTTTGCTACAAACTTTAATAGCAAAAAGAATTATCGTAAAAGAAAATAAATAAGTAATTAGAATTTTGTTCAAAACATTAAAAGCAAAAAAGAATTATCATAAAAGAAAATAAATAAGTAATTAGAATTTTGTTACAAACTTTAATAGCAATAAGAATTATCGTAAAAGAAAATAAATAAGTAATTACAAACAAAAAAGAAAGCAAAAAAACTGGGAAAAAATTAAAAAAAGTGCCACCTACAGGGCCACCACGGCCTGCGACTAGAAACCCATTACTAGGGCTAGGATGCAGGCCCGCAATAGGCCGAATAGGCCCACAAGCACATAGAGTGATATTAGGCCCGTAAGCCTGCAGTAGAGAGGAGCTCGAAGTGGTTGGTTCGGCAGGGCTTATAAACCACTCCGAGCCCCTCTCGGCTAGCGAGGTGGGACTAAACATAGCACCGCACCGCGCCAGTTCCAGCACATGACCTTTGGTCCCGGTTGGTGCCACCAACCAGGACTAAAGGGGGGGAGTGGTACCGGTTCGTGGCACCAACCGGGACCAATGCCCCTCTTTTGTACCGGTTTGTGGCACCAACCGGGACCAAAGGCTCTGTTTCCCGCCCTTTGGGCTGCTGAAAAGAGGCCTTTGGTCTCGGTTGGTAGCACCAACCGGGACTAAAGGGGGGCATTAGTCCCGGTTTGTGCCGCGAACCGGGACCAATGCCTTTGCTATATATGTAGCACTTAGGAAAATTGCAGAACCGCCCATCCCCACTTCAATCTCTTCTC
>NC_057810.1:723539361-723545415 GCF_018294505.1 Triticum aestivum
AGATCGAATATGTCAAATTTTTATGATTTTTTTCTGTTCATAGAATTTTTATGATTTTTTTCTGTTGTAATTTTGTTCATAGAATTTTAATGATTTTTTTGTTCATAGTATTTTCTTTGTCAACTTATTGTGTATGTATAGGAAAATTGTGAATGATATAAGTCAATTATGAATATGTTCATATTTAGAACAGAGGAAAAATGAAAAAAAATAAGAAGAGAAAGTGTTTAATATAATTAGTTAGAAAAATAATAGAACTATAGTTAAACTATTTATTTTTAGTAAGTACTACTTTATTTTATTTATAGTAAGTGCTTCATATATAGTTGAACTAGCTAGTTGATTTAATAAACTACTTTATTTTACTATAAATAAGTAGTTGAACTAGTTGATTTAATTAATAAAACTACTTTATTTAACTATATATAGAAGTAGTTCCCGCATCGACGTCAGCGATGCCTATCCCGCATCCTCGTCGTCGTCGACTCGGCGGTGGAGGCATGCTTGATTAGGGCCATGTTCGGGACTGGGCTCCGCCGGGCTGGTATTGGGAGGTGCTACCTTCCGGGGGACGTAGGTTGGTGAGGAGGCAGCCCGTTGTTGACCCGATCCTTGTTTGGTGGCGGTCGCGTGGGCCAGTGACGGTGCCGAGGCTTCCAGACACCGCGGAGGTGGTACGTCACTGTGTCAGCGAGGAGGACGAGCACGTCCGTCGCTACATGGTTGCATTGGAGGGCAGGTTCGACAATACCTGGCAGATTCTTCAGGGATCTCACTGGAGCTATGATCCTATGATGGTTCCTTATCTTTGCGTGTCCACCGCCCGCTACGATACCCGTCGGGCGCTGATACGTCTCCAACGTATCTATAATTTTTGATTACTCCATGCTACTTTGTCTACTGTTTTGGACTATATTGGGCTTTATTTTCCACTTTTATATTACTTTTGGGGCTAACCTATTAACCGGAGGCCCAGCCCAGAATTGCTGTTTTTTGCTTTTTTTAGTATTTCGAAGAAACAGAATATCAAACGGAGTCCAAATGGAATGAAACCTTCGGAATCGTGATTTTCCAACCGAACGTGATCCAGGAGACTTGGAACCTACTCCAAGCAGCGCCAGAGGCGGTCACGAGGGTGGAGGGCGCGCCCCCCCTGGGGGCGCCCCCTACCTCGTGGGCCCCTCGGAGCTCCACCGACGTACTCCTTCCTCCTATATATACCTACTTATCCCCGAACGATCAGAACAGGAGCCAAAAACCTAATTTCACCACCACAACTTTCTGTATCCACGAGATCCCATCTTGGGGCCTGTTCCGGAGCTCCGCCAGAGAGGGCCGTCATCACGGAGGGCTTCTACATCATCATAGCCCCTCCGATGAAGTGTGAGTAGTTTACTTCAGACCTTCGGGTCCATAGTTATTAGCTAGATGGCTTCTTCTCTCTTTTTGGATCTCAATACAATGTTCTCCCCCTCTTTCGTGGAGATCTATTCGATGTAATCTCATTTTTGCGGTGTGTTTGTTTGGACCGATGAATTGTGGGTTTATGATCCAGTATTATCTATGGAAAATATTTGATTCTTCTCTGAATTCTTTTATGTATGATTGAGTTATCTTTGCAAGTCTCTTCGAATTATCTCTTTGGTTTGGCCAACTAGATTGGTAGTTCTTGCAATGGGAGAAGTGCTTAGCTTTTGGTTCAATCTTGCGGTGTCCTTATTCAGTGACAGAAAGAGTTGCAAGGCACGTATTGTATTGTTGCCATGGAGGATAACAAGATGGGGTTTTTATCATATTGCATGAATTTATCCCTCAACATCATGTCATCTTGCTTACGGCGTTACTCTGTTTTTATTTAATAATCTAGATGCATGCTGGATAGCGGTCGATGAGTGGAGTAATAGTAGTTGATGCAGAATCGTTTCGATCTACTTGTTTTGAACGTGATGCCTATATACATGATCATTGCCTAGATATACTCATAACTATGCTCAATTCTGTCAATTGCTCAACAGTAATTTGTTCACCCACCGTAGAATACTTATGCTCTTGAGAGAAGCCACTAGTGAAACCTATGGCCCCCGGGTCTATTCTTATCATATCAATCTATATCACTTTATTTACTTGCTTTGTTTTACTTTGCCTTTTACTTTTTACTTTGCATCTATCTATCAAAAATACCAAAAATATTATCTCTATCAGATCTCACTCCCGTAAGTGACCGTGAAGGGATTGACAACCCCTAAGCGTTGGTTGCGAGTTGCTATCATTTTGTGTAGATACGAGGGACTTGTGCGTGGTCTCCTACTGGATTGATACCTTGGTTCTCAAAAACTAAGGGAAATACTTACGCTACTTTACTGCATCATCCCCTCCTCTTCGGGGAAATCCAACACAGTGCTCAAGAGGTAGCAGGCGCTACGGTTCTAGTTGTATTAGTGATGCTATATTAGTGATAATATTCGACGATGTACGGACACCAAGAGATGATGTACTTTTGCTTATAATTGAATGCATGCTAATTTGAATACTACTTTATTTTATGATTTGGTTTTGCTTATTTTATGATTTGGTTTTGCTTATTGAATGTTCATATTGGAAAAGTTCTCCTTCATTCCCGTGTGCTAGACAATTTGGTGTAATAATGCACTCGGGAATGAAAGGAGGATCTACGTACCATCACTGATAGTCAACCCGTGATTAATAATAATGATCTAGTTTAGTATTTGAATTATGAACATAGGCCGGAAATGTCGTACTCGGACGATGAAAACCACCCGGGGGCGTGCGACTGGTGCCACGACGACCGAGGTATGTGCGACAGGTTCATTGAGCTGGACGAAGATCGGCGCTTCAGCATTAAGCTCGAGGAGACCTTCGATGTTCATACGGTACGCAACGACGACAATAGCTTTTTTCGTAATTAAGCACGACTTCAACTATTTTAACGTGTATTTTTCATCTTTTCTAATTCGACTAGCTTATCCCATGATATGCAAGACGCTATGTCTTGGAGAGGATGGGTTTTGAAGACCATGAAAGTATGGAAACCAAAAAAATTCTCCTAAGGACCCATCATGGTGTGGATTTTCAAATAAAGGTGTACAATGCTGAGAGTGTAACCCATTTTTGGTTGCAAAAATTGGGAAGCACTTTGCAAGATGTATGGTTTTGATGAGGGTATGCTTGTCAACATGGATCTCGGTGATCCTACAATCGAGCAAGACAGACCTTTCATTTGGGTCCTTGTGGATACACCTCCAATTCTTATATTGTTTATTTCAAAATAGTTGACATCTTATTTTCATTGACAGCTTATTTTCATTCTTCAAAGAATGTGCGGAAGATGGTAGACAAAACCCATTACACCGATGGCTCCGAATTAACTTATAGGGAGAAAAATCATCTGATCGCATTTTGTACCGATCTTGAGAATTACAATGTCTACAATCGAACTCCTCAACATTATGGTCAATACGTGCCACTAGTGCACGTGTTGAACTACGGTAACTACCATGGAGATACCCTGGTAAGATTTTTTACTATTACGACATCCGTGCATCTTTTTGCACACTTCTAAAACTAGTACATCATTGCTAACTACGAAGTTATTACTATGTTTTTCAACAGATAATCCCGAATGATTGTGTGCCTCATCTGATGTATACACACGGTAGCCTTCATGTTTTGAACATACAACCAGGTCTTCCTACGAATCTGAACTGTCCATACCGGGTTTCTAAAAGAAGTGGAGACATGACAATCAAAGAATGGAAAAAATGTATGGACAGTCGTAAGGAGATTCTTGGAAGCAAAAGGCAGCGAAGCGCAAGAATTGGAGACAGGATGATCTCCATTCTTCATAATGAAGAGTCAGGGTCTATATTATTTTATGCTATTTTACCTTAAGGGTGTTTAGGTCCTAGCTATCTGATACTGATGATCATGTGCTAAGAACAATTATGTAGGGTTGGGTTCGATGACTATGAGGATGATGATCATATGACTTATTATTAATAATGAGTAGAAGTTGTATGATGATGCATGATTAGTAGGACTTATTATTATATATGATGATGATGTATGATGCGAGCATGCATGAGTTATTATATCAGCGAGTGAAATGAACATAGCAGCAGGATTGATAAACCAAGGATGAAGATATAAGAGAGGACACTTCTCTCTATTAGCTAGCTAATAACAACCTAAAAATAACCCCCAAAACCCCTAAAGCAGCCACTTTTTCTTTAAAAAAAAAGAAAAACATCGCCTTTTGGTCCCGGTTGGTGCCACCAACCGGGACCAAAGGCCCCCTGCCGGGGCTCGGCGCACCGGCCACGTGGAGAACATCTGTCCCGATTCGTGTTAGAACCGGGACTAAAGGGTCGTCCCGGTTCAAAAACCGGGACTAAAGGTCCTTACGAACCGGGACAAATGCCCTGTTTTCTACTAGTGGTTGGTGACCAATGTGTCCCTAGTAGGGTTTCGTGCAGATGGAAAAATGGTCTATGTTTATAGAAGTCAAAGCTCTGGTGATTCCCTTTCGCCGCTTGTGAGAACGCCAATCTCTCATAGGGCGAATCTCACTTCTTGTGTTGGAAACTCGTGTACTCGCCCTGCTTCGCAGCACCTTTGTAGATGAAACAAGAATCATCATCATCCGAGACGGTGTCCAAACAAGAGGAGTGGGTGAACCAGTCGTCGCTCGAGGAATTAGTCTCGCTCCACATGCTCCTTGTGGTGGTAATTTTTTGGTGATTTTGGTGGCGGTGTATACTTGGATGGCACAGTGGGTTAGGGACAAAGTATTGGTTGGTGATGATGGCTTCCTGGAGGCAGACAAGGGCGGAAAGCTCAACCCCCCATGACTTGATCCACCCATGAGGGAGACCATAGTCCCAGGCCCTACAGACCTCGATGTCGATCTCCGTCACGGCTTAGTATGTTGGGTCGGCATCGGAGGCCATGCGAGTGCCCACGCTCTAGAATGTCATTGGTTCCCTCAATGCCAAACCGATCGGAATTCTTGTGAGTGAGACCGTCGAAGCGCCGGAGCTCGAGCTCAGTGCCCACTCACGATTCTACTAGGGTACTCTATGTGGTCAGATCTGCCACTTGGAGGTGCAGGTCACGACCCTGCCTGGGTCCTTGGCGATGCAAAGGTCGTTGGATCTACAAGATCACACAACTACCGTCGTCGGGGATGCCTCGGTTCAAGGTAGCTACGGTAGGAGCTGGGGAATCAATCGCCACAAGGGACCTTGTCTAGCTCACCTTTGCCGACAACTGTGAGTTTTGTTTTGAGCTGGATATGCAGCTCCCAGCCTTCCTACATCGGAAGGGGGATAAGCAGGGCCTTAGAGCCCCTGCAAGGACCGCACCACGACCATTACCTCATCTACAACGAGCTTGATGCAGGCATGGCCACCGTCGGAGATCTCCTGCACAGGCCGCCGAGCTCAAACATGAAGGCTGGGAAGTTGCGGATCACAGGCGGGACACACACACGTTTGGGGAGGAGGCAACCACCGCGGCGGCCGGACGCACTTACTAGCGCCATTCTCTAAGTGTCCCGATAAGCATCTTTCGCTGCCTCTTGTGGTGCTTGATGGGCTCGAGATAGATGGGGATTTTTTTCCTTGGTGTTGGCCAGCTGACGTGGCATTGTCCAGTCAGCAATTAATGTGTTCAAAACTGCTCTAGTTGGTTAAAAGTAGAGCAGAGGTTGATTTCTGAACCCGGTTAGTTTGGGATGTGGAGTGACCGGTTTTGAAGATGAGGCTTGAATCTTAAACCGAGTAGCAAGTTGAGAGTTGTAATATGGACTTTTCTCGATTTAACTGCTCACCTTCTCGAAACAACTTTGACAAGAGAGCTAGATTATGCAAACTCACACACTGCTTCTATTCATCCATCAGTGGTACATTTATACAGGTTACATGAAAGAGAGCAGTGAGATCGTGGGAGAATACAACGGCATTAGCCGGCTAGCGCTATCATGCAGGAGAAGATAAGCACGAAGTGTATGCGTCTGTTGGAGACGCGGATGACGCG
>NC_057810.1:723545820-723556116 GCF_018294505.1 Triticum aestivum
CGTCGACGTTGAGACTGGACCGGAAGTCGAGGAAGACGCCCGTCGGAAGCCCCTTGGTGAATATGTCGGCGAACTGCGAGCTCGTAGGTACGTGTAGAACCCGGATCTCACCCAGTGCCACACGCTCGCGCACGAAGTGAAGGTCCATCTCGATGTGCTTCGTGCGCTGGTGTTGCACTGGGTTGCTCGACATGTACACAGCACTGATGTTGTCGCAGTAGACGACCGTGGCACGGGACGACGGTTGGTGAAGCTCGCCAAGTAGCTGTCGGAGCCACACCGACTCGGCGACGGCGTTGGCAACCGCCCTGTACTCGGCCTCGGCGCTGGAACGAGAAACGGTGCTCTGCCGTTTAGATGACCACGTGAGGAGATTGGAGCCGAGGAAGACACAATAGCCTGAGGTGGACTTGTGCGTGTCGGGGCAGCTGGCCCAGTCGGCGTCTGAGTAAGCCACAAGCTCAGTGCCGACATCGCGGTGGATCCAAAGACCGAGGTGAGTCGTGCCACGTAGATACCGAAGGATGCGCTTCACGAGCTGGAAGTGGTAGTCGCGGGGGGCATGCATAAACATACAACACTGTTGAACGGCATAAGAGAGATCGGGCCGCGTCAACGTGATGTACTGCAGCGCCCCAGCCAGGCTGCGGTAGAGCGACGGGTCGTGGAAGAGCGGGCCTGTGTCGGTGGAGAGCTTGGCCAGCGTGTCGACCGGAGTGGAGATGGGCTTGCAGTTCAGCATCCCGGCACGGTTTGAGGATCTCCAGGGCGTACTGTTCCTGGGAGAGGAACAAGCCACGCGCAGTGGTGGTGACGTTGATGCCGAGGAAGTGGTGGAGCGCGCCGAGGTCAGTCATAGAGAACTCGCGGTGAAGAGCCTGGATGACGGAGGCGAGCACCGCGCTCGAGCTGGCGGTAAGGATGATGTCGTCGACGTAGAGGAGCAGGTAGGCGAGGTGAGCACCCCACCGAAGGACGAAGGGTGACGAGTCCGCCCATGACGCGACGAAGCCAAGGGTCCGCAGGTACGTCGTGAACCTGGTGAACCACGCCCGAGGCACCTGCTTGAGACCGTAGAGAGAACGGTTCAGCCGGCACACATGCGAGGGCGAGGTGGTGTCGACGAAGCCGGAAGGTTGGTTACTGTAGACCGTCTCCGCAAGGTGGCCATGGAGGAAGGCATTCTTGACGTCCAGCTGATGTATGGGCCACGACTTGCCGGCGGCGAGGCTCAGGACAGTCCGAATGGTGGCCGGTTTGACCACGGGACTGAACGTCTCGGCGTAGTCGATGCCAGCCTGTTGCGTGAAGCCGCGAAGCACCCACCGCGCCTTGTACCGGGCGAGCGTGCCGTCCGGATGAAATTTGTGCCGGAAATTCCACTTGCCCGTGACAACGTTGGCACCTGCAGGTCGAGACACTAAACACCAAGTATTATTCCGCATCAACGCGTTATATTCCTCAAGCATCGCAGCGTACCAGTTTGGGTCTCGAAGAGCAACGCGATACGAGGAGGGAATAGGGCTGATGTTGGAAGTGCTGGCGTGAAGCACCTTCGGTTGGGCGAAACCAGACTTGCCGCGGGTGCGCATGCTGTTGAGATTTGTGGGAGGGGCGACGGGAACGGCTCGCGGCGGGAGGGAGGTAATAGGTGGCGCGCATGTAGTGGGTGCATGGGAGGTGTCAGCGGGCCCCGGCGCATGCAGTGGTGCATGCGGTGGAGAGACGGGCGGCGTGGGCGGGGTTGCATGGCGGACAGCGACATGCGAGCCTGACGCGGTGGCCGGCTCGGGAGGCGACCCAGGGGAGCGTGGCGCGGAGGGAGTGGGAGGCGCGGTGCACGTGGTGGTGGGGTCAGCCTGGCCAGGTGGGGAGTTGGGTGCCGATTGGGGTGGCGCGGCCGGAGAGGAGGGAGCAGGCGAGGATCCCGGAGGGGATTGGTGCAGCGATGGTTGCGAGATGTGTGGCGCGCGGAGACCGGGGTGGATCACGGCGCCAGGATCGTCTGCGGCTAGGGGAACGGGTGAGGATGGTGTGGCATCGGCAGAAGAATAGGGAAAAGTCCGTTCATCGAACGTGACGTGTCGTGAGATGATAACTTTGCGAGTGGTCAAATCTAGGCAGCGATATCCTTTATGCTCGAGAGGATAGCCGAGAAACACACAGCGAGACGACCGTGGTGCGAGTTTGTGTGGACTTGTGGCGATGGTGTTAGGGAAGCAAAGACAACCAAATGCGCGCATATGGTCGTACGTGGGGTGTTGGCCGAGGAGAAGAAAATGGGGCGTCAGGAAGTTGATGGCCGAGGAGGGGCGCCGGTTTAGGATGTAGGTGGCGGTGTGGAGAGCTTCGACCCAAAATGGGGATGGTAAGTCTGCATGGATTAGGAGAACGCGAAGAATGTCGTTGGTGGTTCGTATGAGTCGCTCGGCTTTTCCATTCTGTGGTGATGTGCGAGGGCATGAGAGGCGGAAGGAGGAGCCGTGGCGAGAGAAGAGGTCGCGCAAGGAGGAAGTGAGGAACTCGCCGCCGTTGTCACATTGCATGCACTGTATGGGAACGTGGAATTGGGTGAGAACATACAGAAAAAAACAGGAGACGGTAGCGGTGGTGTCGGACTTGTTACGCAACGGAAAAGTCCACGAGTAATGTGAATAATCGTCGAGTATCACAAGATAATATTGAAAACCAGAAAAACTATAGACGGGTGATGTCCACAAGTCACAATGTATTAATTGAAACGGCGCACTGGTTTTGGAAACAGAACGAGAAAAAGGTAGTCTTGGCTGCTTGCCTAGTTTACATGAAGGGCATAAGGTTTTGCTAGGCATGTCTTTATTACAACTTGGAAGGAAATCACGAGCTAGAATGGAAACAGTTTTAATGCTAGCGTGGCCTAGTCGGAGATGCCATAGGCCGGTGGTGACGACGGAGAGAGCTTGCTGCACGCCGGAGTTGGTGAAGAAAGGGTAGAGGTCGCCATGGCTATTGGACCTCATGATGAGTTTCCCGTTGCTAGGTCCTTCACGGAAAAACCGAACGGGTCAAATTCTATCGAGCAAAAATTATCTTGAGTGAAACGGCGTACGGAAATCAAGTTCTTGATGATTGTGGGAGAAATAAGAACATCATGCAGAGAAAAATTAGAGATGGAGGTAGAACCTACGGCTGTAACAGGAAGACGAGACCCATCACCAACTAGGACGCCAGAGGAATAACGCAAAGAGGGGGAACCGTACGAGGTGAGTGTGTCGGTCGTACCTGCGACGTGCGACGTTGCGCCCGTGTCGAGGAACCAGTCCGGCGCGCCGCCGGCCTGATGCTGCTGCACGGAAAGGCTCTGGAGGGCCGCATAGAGCTGATTATACTGCTCCCAAGTCGGCCCGCCGGTGGAGGAAGCAGCAGCGACCGGGTAGGCCTGGTGCGGTGGTGGCGGGCGCGGGCCTAGGACACAGGCGGCGTTGGGGGCGTCCCAGGGCGCGCGAGGCTGGGGCAGGCCGGGGAGGAAGGCCCCGTAGGGAGCGAAGTAGCCTGTGGAGAGAGGCGCCAGCGCGCCAGGTGCAGGCGGAGCAGCGCCGCGTCCACTCGGGGCGCCACCAGGGGACTGGGCGCCGCACCCACGGCCACGCCCGCGGCCGCGCGCGCGCCCACCGCGGTCGTTGTTGGGAGACGCGGCCGGGCCCTTGCCGCGGTCGTTGTGGGAGCCGCCGGAGCCGCCGCGGTTGACGGAGGAGCCCCCGGAGGAGCTACCGGAGCCACCGGAACCACCGCCCGAACCGTGGCCCACTACTAGAAAAATCCCTACTAATGGCGCACCAAATATGGCCATTAATGGCGCATCAGTGGTGCGCCATTAGTAGCACGCCATTAGTAATTTTTATTTATGGCGCACCACTGGTGCGCCATTAGTATCTGGTATACTAATGGCGCACCACTGGTGCGCCATTAGTATAGGCCAGGGTGCGCCATTAGTATGCCTCCCAGGGGCCATGTATACCCAGGTGCTTTGGCATACTAATGGCGCACTACGACGTGATGCGCCATTAGTAACCGCGGCATACTAATGGCGCACTGTCCTGTGATGCGCCATTAGTATGCTTTGTCATACTAATGGCGCACTGTCATTTGATGCGCCATTAGTATGAATATTAGGTTTTTTTTATTTTTTATTTTCTGTTTTTTGCACAGGTTACAAAATGTATAATTTGACAAAATATAGACAGCACACATCAACAATAGATTCATCGAATACAATAAAAGATTAGTCTTTGAATACAATTCATCATATTAGTCTCCGAATACAATTCATCATATTAGTCTCCGAATTGAAAAGACCGAACAAAGATAGAACATAATATTACAAGTCTCGAGACCGCGAGTAGCGAGTTTGTCTTCACATTACAAGTCGATATCGATCATCTAAACTACCATCACATAGAAGAGAGCTGCGGTCATCACGATGAGCATCATCACGATGAAACTCGTCTTCATCTGGTTCCTCCAACGCTCCCTCCCCTCTCCCGCTAGATAGCGGGCGTATCTAGATTCGGCCTCGGCCCTAGTGGTGTACCCTTTGTAACTGTTACCGCTGAATCGGTGAACCTGTCTCCGACACTCCTCCCAGTCATCGTAGACTCCGGGAACCTTACCCTTGTACACGACATACGTCGGCATCGCTATGCACTAGCCAAACGAAACGTTAGTACCAATTCACAGACAATACATAAACAATATATAAGTATGCAATAGAACGATCGGAAGAGAAAAGCAAGACATTAATAGCATCGATTACATCTAAGTTGAACGACTCTCGAAACCAAAGAGACATACTACAAGTTCATTAAAGTTTAATTACAACATGAGCCAATCGATGTTTCAGAACTAGACACAACATCACTGCTTTCGACTCGACTCAAGGGACCGGAGCGTGGATGAAGCCGCCGTCTATCGTGGGAGTCATGAAATAACGGTCGTTGTCAGCCTGCATTTGTAGCATTGTGTCGATGTCACTGTTGGACGGTTGATTGTTGAGGTAGAACTGCCCCGAGGTACGAAGGACATCTTGATGGATGATTTCCGCAAACTCCGACTGGATGCGAAAGAATTCTTGTCGGAGGTCCGCGTCCTGGATTGCCGACACGCTCTTTGCCCAATCTTTGAGTTTACTCGGTAGCAGCAGTTGATGATGGTCCCGTACGATCGCCCGCATGTGATGGATGGCGTAGTAGGCACCCTTCTGACCGCCAGGCGGCTGCTTGACGCAGCAGAACATCGTATTGTGGGAGAACACGTGCTTGCCGTACTTACGAATAGGCTTGGTGAAGGTGCCTCCAGATTTGGCGTAGCCAGGGAGAACGTCATCAAGAACCTTCTTGACATTTGTGTAGTCTACGTTCGACTGACGGTCCGGGTCGAAATACGTGGCCATGGAATATTTGGGGCTTAGGAGGATGAGCGTGCAACGTGTGTCACTGCAGAAAATACGGAATGTTAAAAGAAAAACGACCGAAATGTAAGAATTCATATGTTACGGGCCGGTTGAGGGGAGGACTTACTCGGGAAAGTAAGGCACGAGGAAGTTATCCTTATCTTGGTTTGCCAGAATGACGCCTTCGAGGTAAGAACTCGTGACTTGCCGGTCCCCAGCGCTGCCCAAGATCTTGGCACGCATGTAGAAGGGGTCGACTATCACGATGTCCGGGGTCTTGTCGCGAATGATCCGCATCTCCATACTCAGGGAAAATAGCCGAACGAAGGTGTAGTGCAGCGGATGAAGGTTCAACATAGCGTGGATGTCATCAAAACGCAGGACGATCGTACGCCCGATGGAGTTATCCACAAAGCCCTTGCCCTCTGGCACCTTGGCCGCGAAAACTAGGTATGCCACATCCTTCTCTCTGAGACGCCGCTTCTCCAAAGCAAGAACACTGTCATGCAGACTCCGCATAGCACCGGTTGCAGTATTGAGCATATTTGTCGGTAGCATCGCCCTACCCGCCACATGCACCCTCCTCGAGATATCCTGCGGTGAAGGTGGCCCGTCCTGAGCGCGGATCGTACTCGGTGCCGGCTGGCTTGCACCCTTCTTACTCTTTCTTTTGCGTGCCTTCTTCTTCTCCTGTAATGGGACCGAGTTCTGCTCACAGACCGCCTTCTTGAGTGTGTTGGGGCTGATAATATTTCGCACCTCGCCTATCTGAGGCTCGGTGAAGTCGGCAGCTGGAGGCGTCTCCTGAGAGCTGAACGCCAGACGGCGCCTGTTGCAACTTGGCTTCTCCGCGGTACCAGCTAGATCGCACACGTCTTTTGTTGGGTTTGGTTCTTGAGAAGGAGGCCCCATGAAGTCGCCATCGTACCCATGATCGGCAAAGTACTGATCGACGTTGCCAAATGTATCATCGTCGCCGGCGGCGGCGTTCTGATCCTGTGCCATATGCATGTTTGGATCCAGTGGCATAGGGATGTCCGGCACCGTTACGGCAGTCTTGCCATGGGGCCGACTTGGCGCCAGCACGACTGGCGGTGTTGTCTTTGGGGTGGTGTCCCCCGCCACCAAACGAATCTGGCTCTTCGGCCAAACCAGGGGCCAGCTCAGGCAGGCGCTGAGGGTCATCACGTCATCATCGTCGGCCCCGACGGGTCGAATCGGAGGTAACAAGTCGTCGCAGCCTGGCAGCACCCGAACCAGTTGAACCCTAAACAAGTTGGGTGGCATCTGGGTACCGTGGAACAAGGGGTTGCCCGGTTGAACGATTTTTCCCTTGGCGACATCGACCAACTCGTTTTTCACGAAGTGGAGGAGAGTGCACGGAACGTCGGCGGCGCCCTGCGAAAACATGTAGGGCGTCAGGGATGCACAGTCAACGGCGGGCGTGCAGTTGACGGAGGGGCCGCTTGCTGCAGAGGTGCCGGCCGGCGTACACCCGGGTGCATTAAGCTCCCGTGCCGGCGTCGGAGACACCAATGCCGCCTCCGCCGGAGGCACCAATGGCCCCGCCATCGCATTATGCGAGTTGCTGGCCGTGAAGCTAGGAATCGGGGGCGGCCCCTGTTGGCCGCCCGCAATCCACGCACTCAACCCCGAGATCAAGGTAGGCACAATGGCGGTGATCGTCGCTCCGAGTCGTTGTTCCACTTGCTCTTGGACAATCTCCGGAATCCGCGCCACCTGTGCCTTGAGTTCTTGAACCTCTCGCGCCTGGCTTTCCGAGCTGGTCTTTTTCTCCTTCCGCACACCAGTGGTATAGTATGACCCCCATTTTGTCGACAAGTCTTTGCCGGCCACACGACCAGCTGACGTCATCTTACTGAGCTTATCCTTGTTCTTCATTACATTCAACGCCCTATTTAGAGTGGTGTCCCAAGGGTTGCTCTTAGTCGACCCCGCGCTACTGCTTTCAGTCGCCTGCGGAAGGAATGTGAACCATTTAGAAATTTGGCTTCATTAATTAGAATGCAACCATATGGAGCTAATTACGCGGGGGTGTATTCCTTACCAGAACAAGCTCAAGCTGCCTGGTCTTTGGATCCGTGGTAAGCTCCTTTGTTTTCGGGTCCTTCTTGTACCGGGCCCTGACAAAGTTCCTGGTCTGCTTGTTACCGCTGTATTTCTCGAAGAGGGGCAGTAGGCCTTGCTCGGCACGGTCCGCCTCCTCCTTGTCCCATATAGGCTCCGCCACTCTGTAACCGCCGGGACCGAGTGTGTCTTCCCCTATGTTCAGCTCCCGCATTTGTTTCCCCCACTCACTTGATTGGGAGCTTGCGGTGCTCGAGCAATTGATCTTGAAGTCGTTGTAGTCATCTTCGGTGATCGAAGGATTTTTCTCCTTGATCTTCTGATAACTCTCACCTTTCTCGATCATTTTCTTCACATTGCTTTTCCAAGTAGACAGGGCCTTGCTCATCTTCGTGAGGGCAGCATTGTTCACTTTATTCCCTTTGAGGCTTGTGTTTGCAAATTCAGTGGGGAACTTGTATCATTCGTGCAGCTTCGTGAAGAGGAGGTGGCGCAAATTCCCTCGGTCAGGATGCCTCAGGTTCTCGGTGTTGATCGAGACGGTGCTCCGGACAATGCACCCGAGCTGAAGCGAGTACCCCTTGACTATTCGTTCGGGCGCCGTTGGATTCCCGTTGGAGTCCACTTTAGTAACTTCCTCCTTGAGGGTGAGGAGCACGATCGGGCGCCGGTCCTTCCGTTGCCTCTTCGGTTGGCTGCCATCTGTGCGGGCGCCGCCATCATCAGTGGTGGCATCCTCGGCGGCACCATCAGTGGTGGCATTAGTGTGGTCATCCTCGGTGGCACCATCAGTGGTCTCAGGATCGGTGGGGAAGGCGGCGGCCTCATACAAGTGAGGATGTTCCTCCATCTCCTGGGACAGCTCCCAGAATGCCTTGCCGCCCGAACCCCCGGCCTCATCGTTGTGGGCCATGTTTCTCTCTAAATAGAAACAAAGTTTGGTCAAAAAGTTGGTTATTGTCAAGGAACAAGATCTCTAAGTTGATCAAATAACCTAATTCTCGAGGAATGTCGCCAAAAAGTTGGTTATTGTCAAGGAACAATTGAGAGATGTTTGTGATATTGCCTAGGTGTTTTGGGATAGAACCTGTTAGTGTGTTGTTGCTATGGTCCAAGTCCACGTTCTCAGGGTAACCTAGTTCTTGAGGGGTGTGTCTAGAAAGTTCACTCTTCTTTTTAGAAGACAAGTGTCTGAAATGGTATTGCCTTTCCTTAATTTGTACTATTTTTTCATTGTGTTGAATACTTATGTGGGTGAGTGTATCTGTAATTACTTTTTACTACACCGCAGGGTGTTCAAACACGCGGAGAGGATAAACGCTAGCAGGCTGATCTTGGTTGGGAAATCCGAGTGGGAGCGAGGCATGGTTCGTGTGAAGATACTATCAACCAGAGAAGAGTTCGAGGTCAAGGCGGGCGAATTGCAGTAGCTGTTAGCTGATCTGATCGATTTGAAGGTTTGACTTGTCCTCTTCTTTCTGATCATCTTCAACACTGTAAGTTTTGCGATTCATGTTGTGTATACAAACAATTGGGTGGCTTTAAAGGCTATTGATATCTTCTTTCGGATCATTCATTTTGCAACAAACAAAGAAATTGTAGGTTTTGACATTCACCAACATGTATTGAGAATGCCTTTGCTGCCTGAGAATAGAATGCTCATCCGCTTCGAACTAAGGCTTTTGCGATTATTTTTGGTTCTGTACATGATGCAAAATGGATGGATGGATGAATATAATGAAGCAAGTAATTGTCCTGCCTTGGAAATTAAGCTGGTGCCTACAGGTATATGTATGTATTGTTCGGTTGGTCCTGAAAAACAAAAGCTATCTAGCTAGTATGCAATGCAAATTAAGCTGCAGATAGCTTATTGTCTCCTCTCACTATCTCTCTATCACACATGGCAAGCAAGGGTGTCTGAGTGTGTGAATAAAATACTAAACTAATCCAACCACTAAAGCAAATTAATTTTTATTTTGGTTGAGAATCGGGCACCTTCTAGGTCAAGAAAATTGGGCATGACCTTTGCTAATTTTCTTGACCTAGGAGTGCCCCATTTCTCAACCGAAACGGAAATTAATCAACGTTTCAGGAGAAAGGGGTTATTTTAGAAGATCACAAGTAGCAGCAGCATCACTTGACAAAATCACAACTAGCAGCAACAACTCGCAGATAGCAGCAGCAGCATCACTTGACAAGTAGTACAGCAGCCGCGTGGGCTGGATTAGCAAGAAAGCTGATGTACAAAACCTCAAAACAATGCAAAGTGATGTGAGCTAAAAAACAATTACAGTAGACTAAAAAATAGGAATCATTATCTTCTATATGAAGCTGCTGATGATGCAACTTTAGTCTTCACTAGATAGAAATACTTGTGTTGCTTGATTTATTTTCGAGCCCTAATTGTGTTGTTGTGTTCTCTGTTGTTGGTGAAATAGGTGTTGTATCCACAACTTAACTGTAATTGGGCCCCTGGACATCGAACAAACATAGAGCAAGCAAGACTGAATGTTCCAGACTATGAACCAGTGTGATGCACACAAGAATCAAACTGGAGTGTACAACAAAAAGAAACCACCTTGGCTGCTCCTAAACGCAGATCTCATGTTCCATAGTTTGAGACAGCATATTCCACAAGTTATAATCACTCAAGAAACGTCAACCGCTGATGCAAATTTAGCACCGAAGCATGCAACCCTCAAACATTACTACTACTACATGTACCAGGGCCAAAATCAAATTGCAATGCTTGTTTAGAGAATTTTCAGAGAGAAAATACA